>NW_026623558.1:154543-171520 GCF_030028575.1 Malurus melanocephalus
AAAAAAAAAAAAAAAAAGCATTACAGAACTTTGGAGCCTATGTTCATCAATTCCTCCTCTGCATGTGAATACATTTGAATAGTTCAATATCTATAAAATATGAAATGTCAAAGCAGGACATGCACTTGATCCAAAGAGAAAAGTGGATCCAAAATAAATAGTTCTGGGGATAAATCTGCGTTCYTTTTGGTACATCCTGCTGCCCTGGTAGGATTCAGAATTTACTTCTACATTATATAATTCACTTCTGAATTACAGAATTCAGAATTGAGCTCYGCATCTTTCTTTATCATCAGGTCAAAAGATAACTGAAGGCTAGAAGGGTCAGATAGGCAAAGTAGTTTTGATAACTACAAAAATAGAAAGTTGTGGCCGATGACCTTTTATATCAGAAAATTCATAGTACAATATAATGTTTATGTACCAAAAAAAGAGTTAAAATACTTTCTTGGCCACTAACCTCAGCATGGATAACAGGGAGCATTTATATATGGGACACTATTAATTTTATCACCTTTCACTGTAATGAATGAGTCTTGGTAGCTCTCCAATACATTTAGATCAATTGGTTCATCAAACTGGTTATTTTTCATAATTTTCTAAAATTAACAATGATTTGGTGAAATTCCTAAATTGTTAGAAGAGAGAAAAATATTGCAAAGGGTATATAAGATTATTTAGTTACGACATGCTGAAAGCATTAAATATAGACAAGTTGCAATACTCAGTAGTCTAGGGACCCTAAAAATTTAATAACTTGTAGCTGCAGGCAAGAATCTAGCAGCTGCAGGGACAGAGAAGGAGGAAGTTCTAATCTATTGGTTAGATGTATTTTGTTGGCAAAAGTTATGCATCTTCATAACCATTCTTTCTGATTCATTATTGAAAGTTCACACAAATTTTCATCTAATGCATAATTATATTTATCTTTCTTACATAAATTACCAAGGTATCAGTAGACACAAACTCATACTAAAAAAAAAATAAAATAAAAAAATCTTATTTCAGTATTTAATAAATATTGAGGATCTGAATATTTATTCTTTAATATTCTGAACATAGTCCTCTGTTCCCAATAAACCTTTTATGACCTAGATTGATYTTCTTGAACAGGTTACCTTTTTCATAAATATTCTGTAGGGAGAAACTATGTTCCGGATATAGATAGTGAAACAAGATGCTGTTAAAAGAAAATTATCAGTTCAGCTATATGGTAGTCATGCTTAACTATACAGGCATAAACAAATGTCACAAGACATTACATATAGTTATTTATTCAGGTCTACTCTTCAGCTTTATTGTCCAATCCTGTTGAATTAGATCACATATACTATGAGTTTAGAACACTTGTAGAACATGGGTTTTCTTTCTTAGTGCAGTAGTGATGTTTGGGATTGCAGGCCAAAAAGTGGTGTTCACGTTTCTTACCAATCTGGAATATACTTTAGCTGACTCCAGAAGAGCCTGAGTCTTTACAACCAACCAGAGTTCTGAAAAAACCCATGATATATCACTTGTTATATTATGATGTTGTGATGTCAGCATTTAGGTTGTGCATTGTGAGCTAAGTGTACAGCTTATAAAGATATTAGAAATATTCTATTACAGGAGTCACTCATTCTAGAAATACTTCACTCATATTAGGCTWATGCTACATGAGATGAACAGACTTTCCCCATGCATTTAAATTCTCCCTAGAAGTGCAGCTTATTCTTGTTCAATTTATCTAAAGTTCTATCTGGGCTACAGAACACCTGTGTTTAGAGATACAAAGRAAMAAAAAAAAAAAAAAAARCCCCTTTTGAATGCTTTTTTTTTATTATTATTTTATTTGTGGAACAGTATCAACACATTCTATTAATTATATTGCAAAACACAGAGTCAAATTTCAAACACTAGTTCACAACTGTTCATATTTTTTCTCAGTCCTGGATCAAGGGACATGCACTTTAAATTAGATGGGAAGCAAAGGTAAGATTAAGTTGTCTATATGGAAATCTCCCAGTTCAAAGGTGAAATGCAATAACTTTGACAGTATACACTGAAAWGTGACAGAGAGAATAAAAACTTCTTAAAAAGCTGTACAGTAGAAGATATTATTTTTCAAATTTGTAGTGTGATGGCCCCAGGCAACACTAATACAGCCTTTTYCTCACTCCCTTCTCCACATGACAGAGAGAAAAAAAGAAGATGAAAGACTAATGGATCAACATAATGACAGTTTAATAGAAAACGCAAAGGTTGTGTGTGAAAACAAAATATAAAAAAAATTGAATTAATTCAAAAAAGGAATTAATTCACAATTTCCCATCAGCAGGCAGATGTCCATCTATATCCTGAAAAGCAGGGCCACACATTACAGCTGTTTGGGAGGACAAATGCCATCATCAGTAATATGGTCCTTTCCTCTCTCGTTTCCTGAGCATTTATCCCTGAGCACAGCATTACATGGTGTGGAATATTCCATTGGTCAATTTGGAACATCTGTCCTGGCTGGGATTCCCCCAACCTCCTGCCCATCTTCAGCCTGGGGCATTGGGCAGAGGAAATGAAGATGAAGAAAGGGAGAGAGAAAAACTTGACACTGTGCAGGTACAGTTCATTAACAGTCAAAAAACACCGGTGTGCTATCCACAGTGTTTTAGAATGGAATTGAAAATACAAAACACAATGAGCTGCTAAGAAGTGATTTGACTCTATCGCAGTCAGACTCAGTGTGGAACTAAAACTTCCAAAAATGATCAAGGTAGGCTGTGATTTATAGAGAAATTTTGCTTGGGATTTGTATTAGTTACCATTATTACTACAGTTGCAAGTAAAGTATTGTTAATTTATAAATAGTTCTAATTTTAGTCAGAACTATCTTTAAAAAAAATTAAGAAATCAGTATTTGAGGAAAACAGTCCATCCTAAAGTAGAATCTTAAAAAAGGCTCACAGCTGAGCAAACAAGTATGAGATAATAAAAATGTTCATAATTTTTTGGCATGAACTCATGCAGTAATGAATGAATATATTGTGTCTGGGATCTACACAGAACAGTATCAACATTGTCTCTTATGCACTACGTAGTTAGGCTAACAGCTCATTAAAATTCATAACTRTATTTACAAATGAAGAGCACACTTTGATCTTCCAACCATTGAAAACGTTATCTACAAAAACAGCAGAAACACCAGACCTACAAGGAAATCCAAAATATGCAAGGGTTTTATCAGAAAATGCAGACATTATGTTACTTGTATCTGTCAAATCAGTAAAGTAAAATTACAGCCATTTTCAAAATAAATGAAAATTCTCACATTATGCTTAATCTCAGGCTAGGAGGACAATAAAGAAAAAAGAAGGTAAAATGGCTTTTAGARGTGGGATGAAGAAAAGCATAGTAAATATGAGGTTGACTTCATTGAAGTATCACATGAAATATTTTTAAGATATCAGTTTAAATCCTAATTCATACTCAGTGGCAAAAATATTCAGACTACAAAAAAATTCAGACTACAAGTACATAATGTTAATATTTATATTTTAATATATTTTTCATTAATTTCATCATCAGCTGTAAAGAACTCCTTAACTATGAGTACAAGAATCAATCTATGCATAATTCCTGTAGGGAAACCACCTAAACAGAAAAAAATCCACTTGCTACATGACAAAAAAATCAGTCAAAACAACACTTTAAATTGCATAAGCATAGGACATATCTGCTCTGAGAGGTGAAATTATTATCCTTTTCACAGAAAGGGAGTGCTACATCACTTCTGAGCTCATGAAGAGGTACAGTGGAAGGGCAATAACTTGCTCACCAGAAAAGAAGATGTAAAATCATCAGAGAACAAGGTTTTTGCACTTTCCTGCCAGGGTCTATTCCCAACCCTCCTGCCTCAATAGCACTGTTCAGAAAGTCATCAAGTTTGRAGTAAAATGGGTTTCCAGTACAGTAAGTCCTAGAGATACAATTTCTCTACTGCACCTTTTGGTTGATTGAACACAGGGACAAAAGATGCAATGGTCTATCAGATGTAAATTCTACAGTGCTACAAGAATGACAAAAAGCGACATTTCTGGTTGTAGAATACTATCTTCTTTCAGACTTGATGKTTCACAACAAATTATAGAACATTATATGTAAAATGCATGAAATTTGACTAATATAAAAATGATATTTTTTACATTGACTTCACATTTAAAAAAAAAAAAATCAACTAAATTTGAAAACATCTAGGAAAATTTGTAGATGTAATTTGAGAGCAATTCCTAGCTCTGTCAAAGAAATAATGCAGGAAAAAATAATTATWAAAATGCTCATCTAAATAGATTGGTACATAATCAGAAAACTAGTTTTCAATTTGTATACGACATATGAAAAGCAAATTTATGGACAGAAAATAGAAGTTCATTCATTTTATCATCGGGGAGAAAGAGCTCCAATACCAGCAATATACTCGCATAATAATATTCCTTTTTGCAKTTAGCAAGTTTTGAACTGTGTACCTACTAAGTAAAAAAGTCTAATTACAACTCTTTGYAACAGCATCCACTTTATCTATGATCATAGAGGAAAGGCTTACTATCACAACATGATATCTCAATATATGGTATTGATCAAAAGCAATATTGACATCACTGTCTATTTTGAGCTGTAAATTAAAGTATTTTCTTATTCTTGTCCACAGGTAGTGAGCAAAGGCCCCCTTAAAATATCAGGGAGATTATGTATCTACAGGTTCCTATTGCCAAAGATTTTCCTTAAGCCTTCTCTCTYCTGTTYTTTGTTATAGCTTCACTTCTGCACCATCAGAAAACKGTGTTTTCAAGGGAGAATCAGAGTGTAAAAGTCACTTTGATCCAACAACCACCTAGGATTAGATTTCCTGTTTTAGAAAGGTTGTTAGAYGTAGTTTTACCTTCACTCTCCTCACAATTTAATGGGGCATTTTTGTGGCCATCAGCACTGCTCCATTTCACCCTTTGTTGTATGGGACTGATCCTCCCCTGGAAAATCAATATTGTGGGGACCATCCTGAATTTTACTCTTACAGTGGAACGACAGCAAAACCTGAGAATAACAGTATCAAAGAATTATGTATCTGTCTATCTGATAAATACGTGGTGTGATATTCACTTCTCTRAAATGAATTTGGTAAAACTTCAGTAACAAATGAAGTGTGCCTTATAAAAATGTGTAAATAATTTCCCAGATGTGGTCTGTATTTCAATTTCAATTTTTGTATTCAAATAACAGCTGCTACAAACCTCTTCCTGAAAACCTCTGCATCTATGGTTATCCATTGTGATGATAATGTAACAAAGCATGGGTGAAAAATACGACAATAAATCTTAAAATCATTATGCAAGCCCATATGAAACCAGTTTTTCTCTGCTGGGTATAACAAACAGTTTTTAAATGAATGAGTGAAATTTATGTGACTGAATCGGCTACCCAAATGCTGYATGACTCATTGGGAAGCTGTCAGGGTAAAAATTCTGCTGCCTGCTTTTCTAGGAAATGGCAGGAAGAAGATTGCTTTGTATTTTGAAGATTCATAATGCTTCTAGYTTCTTTATTGTAAAATATTTCAATGCTCTGGTTGTAATTTGTAGGAAAGATTCTGGAAAATTAGCTTTATTGAGTATCAGTGCAAGTAGTTGAAAGCAATTTTACAGTGGAGTTGTTTTCATGTATGACTTGGAAAACGTGATTATTTAGCTTCCCACAAGTATTTTTTTTTCTTTTGCACAATATGCTGATACAACGAAGTATTTATAAATGTCTTATGAATAACATATTTGGACATTTTAAGAAAATTAAATTAATACCAGATGATTTTAGTAATGACTTGGACAGCAACAGTAGCAGTTGTAAATGATAAAGAAAGAAGTCCCAAATTAACAGACACACTTCAAAATTTGTTTCTGTGAGTAATTTTTAAAGTGGTTATCTTTGTCACTTTCTTTGTAAATAGAATTGCAAAGATAGATACATATTTATTAAATAAATTATTACATCTGAAATAACTTACCCTTATCTCCAAACAAATTGTAGATACATAAGAGCATTCCTGAAAACAATCCTCCTACTAATCTTGATTCATGATGCCTCTTTATGCCTGGCCAGTATAACTGAGACCATTTTATCTTTTCCTAAATGTCTTTTGAAGTTTATGGTCATTGAAAAATCCATGCAAATAAATTGGCAAAGTTAATGATATATTCAGGTCTCATACAGAGTATCAAAGCATTATGGTGACTTAAATTCCTCTAGAAACAACAAGAGATGGGATGAAGGAGTTTGCTAACAYGTCTAAAGTGTTTTTTCTCATTCAGATGAATGTGTTCATATAAACAGAGAAAATATTATAACATCAATTTATAGCAGCTCTAATACTTCATGTTCAAGGATGTTAGGCACAAGGCTGACTCCAACAGCGCCATTTCAGGGTTCTGTCCTGGCAGCCACTGGAGCCCATTTCCTCAGGGACCCAGGGTCTTTGCCCAGGCTGAGGACACAGTTGCCACATTCCCATTTGAGGGCAGAACCACAAGTGAAGTTCAGCAAACACGGCAGAGACACACAGACACCCGTGCAGGACACTGACATGGCCAGCACATGGGCTGTCACGGACAAGGAACTGCCTTCAACAGCACCTGCACACAGGACTCACAAGAATAAAATGCCAGCCAACATTACCCCCTGCTCTTGGGCTGGCAGAGGCTGGATTTCACTGATAYAGGCATAAAACTCTGGATGAGCAGWTTTTGCTCACAGAGTTCTCACCAGCAGCTGACACTTAGTCCTTAGTAAGAATACACAGACATTGGACAGAGAGTGACATCATGCATAGAGAGAGTCAAGAAAAGGTTTATGAGAAATTACAAGAAGATAGGACAGACTGTAGTGATCAGACACAGGACTTGGTCAGACAACTCTACRGACCAATTCCATTTTACACACAACAGAATCCTTTTGTAGCCTTTTCTATGTTTCTTTCTCTGCTCCCTGATTTGCTTCTTTAATCACACAGTGCCACTGGCACCCTCAAACAGTCCCTCAAGTTTACAAAGTCTTCCTTTTCCTGATGCTTGGTGAAGGCCCATTCATTAATGCTACTGACCAGGTCAGTTCCTTTTCCTTGCCTGGCTGTCACTTTTGTGTTTTTATATTTTGTCTATGGCTCCACTCTTTTCCTTAGTATTCCATTTGACAAAGTCCTTAATGAGATACTCTTATGGAAAGAAACATTTCAGTKCTCCATCTACTCTTACCAGCTTGTGTTTCTGACAATTCTCACTATTGTCTGCTTTGCGTCTCTCTTTAATCTTTCTAATTGAGTATACAAGTTGTCTTTACTGGCAACTCTGCATTATATTTGGGCATCAGCTTTTTGCTTCACGGCCCAGGTTTTGTATTTTTTCTGTGAAGGTCTCTACAGGATGACACATTAGATTCCCAAACTGAAAAATTCAGACCTTAGGAAATGGAAACAGGAGTTTCATTAATTAAGGAGTTATACATTTTTATTAAAATGTGTTACAGTGATATTGTATGTTTTCAGGAGGTGRTAACAAAGCAAGTGAAATTCCAAAATTATTTGATTAATCTTTCTGGGTGAATTTTATCTCACTATTTTTTCATGTTATAACAAAATGAATAAATTGAAATATTCTCAGTTATGTATTTAATAAGGATATCAACAACTCACAGAGAAGTRGGCATGGGGAAAAGGAATTTCTTCTCTTTTTGCAACTCAGAAATTGTTTAGATAATACCAATATTGGTACAATAGCTGTTTCTTCAAGGAAATAAAAATAAATRTAGTCTGAAATATTAAGACTTTATACCCTTAAGAATTTGAGAAAAYATAACTAAGAAAAGAAATAACCTCTTGTCAAGATATTTAAACTCACAGGAATCCCTTCTTCTGCTATAATACTAAATTAGTTGAAAAAATAGATATTTTTAAARTTAGCATTCTAAACTAAGGTCTCTATTCTGAGTAGTCTTATAWGAACACAAAGAATATTCATACGAGCATACTTCTACAGAAAAGATTCATTGACAACCCATAAAGCACATTCATCCCAATGGAAAGAAAAAGAATACTCTCTGCTTCCATCTCCTGGTGGAGATGMACAAGCAGGGTTTCATTTGCATAAAATTTTTATTCATAATTCCTTCAATGACACATGGGAGTGATCATCACTATACACAAACTCATAATTAGYTGAGAATTGGAATTGCATGGAGAGAGGTGACAAGGGATTTCTTTCATGTAGCTAAAAGAAMATCTGTGAGGCAAGGACTCACAGATGTTGAAGCATCCTGCAAGTTATTAGTCGTCAGGCCCTGCAGATGATGTGCTATTGAGAGGTGAAATATAGGGGTTTCTTAAATTAATCTACAGAGGGCAGAAGAAGAGCTAAGTGAAATCTAGTGATAATTTTCTAACATTTTCCTAACACGATAATAAAGTTGCATTTCAGGGCTTCAGGTCTTATTCATTAACAGCAAAGGAAGCATAGAGCTTTGTTTATCAGAAAAGGTGTTGTTTGGCTGTTTTGTTTGGTTTGTTTGCTATTTTTTTAATCTCATAAATGTCCCATCCTATATGAAAAAAAAAAAACTAGTCATAGTGATTTTTTTTTAGAATAATTAATTTTGATTGAGAAAATTAGTAATTCAGAATTKCAGAAAATTTTAAAAAGCATTTATCTTGCTATGAGTTTTGATATAATATTAGCCTGTGTTTAAGTAACTGTCAGCATTTTATGAAAGAATCATGGACTGCATCTCTATTATGAAGTTATTTCACTGCTTTATTCTCCTTGTCAAACCTGCAGGGATGTGTGTTCCCAAGCTCTGTTCAGGGTGGAATTTATGTTTACCTGATAGAGAAGCTGACCAGCTTCTTGCACTAATATTTACACCCAACAAACAGTATARGTAATTTCGTTTCTCCAGCTTGAAAGAGTCTTTCAATACTTTTCTCCACTCAGGACCATCCTTCACAACAGCACATTGTGTACTTTCACACCACTTCCCAGAATACACCTGTCAGAGTTTCAGCGCACTAAGAAAACAATCTGGAGAGTTGCAGAAGCCTTCTCATTAGTCATTTTTTTCTGTCTCAGGCATCAGCACACAAAAGCTGTTAGGGATCGACTACCTGTAGGGACCTTGTGTTGTCTCAAAATTTTGCTGTCGGGAGGATTCCCCACAGTATTACAAGGAGGTCACTTGCCATACCTGCCATATGGTCAACGCTTTGCAGATGGTTACTGTCACTCTCAAAATCTTGTTATGAGCACAGGGGAGCACAGATTGTGTGCAGAGTGAAGAATTTCTTGTTAATACAATTAGTTTTAATAATGTTACTCTAATACAGCAAACAGTTCTTATTARTCCAGTTAAATTAATTTTACCACTGATAGCCAACATTACCTAACCAGTACAGAGAATTTTCCTTGATAATGAAGTTTAAATTGTTATTTTCCAATAATATTAAGAACTTTCCTACTGTTTTTTGGGTATTGTTCTCACTCTCACGATGTTCCTCTAGTCCTAGGTTTGATGGTGCTAGCTGGTCTTCCTCAAAAAGACTTCTTCATAAAGAATGTGGGTGAGTTATGACAAATCATCCTTACTTCTCCCCCTAGGAYGATTACTATGCTCATAGCAGAGTGCTTCTTCCCACTCATGTTTGAATCTGGTTTAAGTTGGTCGTGAATATTTTCTAGCAYGATCTGCTCCATTGCTCTTTCTTCATTCCTAAAAGCTCCAAAAGTTTACTTGTCTTTCCAGTACCATCCTTGGCTATAACCTCAAATGTGTCATCTTCTTATTGTAGTGGACCAAGGATGACACGCCAGATATAAATGSTTCATTTGGGTGGCCTCCAAATTCAATAACTCAGAAATAATAGGTGCTAAACAATAACTGCTAAATAAAAAATAAGGGACAAATTGCCTTCTTGGAATTCACCYGTTTTGTCATGAACTTGTACAGGACACAAACATGGTGCAAGCAGAGAGACTAAATGCAAAAGGATTTAAAACTTTTTTATTTTTATTTTTTTATTATTCAAATGTGTGTTAATGTGCAGTACAAGTTAGATCTGCCAATGTGAAGAATCTATAAGTCAGCCCTCATCTGTGCTAGAGAAAATTGAGCTTAGTCCCTCAGATTTGCAAAAATGACATCACAGACATYGTCAATAAGTACTCAAATCCAGCTGGACTGAACTCCTGAGTGCCTGGGCAGGTTGCTACTTTGATATTCTCTATTTAGTCATTGAAAATGGAACTTCACAATTTGTTTAGAAAGGTCTCATGAAGCGCTAAAAAGAATCAAAGCATYCAATTGCATAACAACTAGTTATATGAATTAACATTGCTAGAAAGAAACAATGATCTACATTCCTAGTTAAGAGCAAAGCAAACTAATGACAAGAAATAAGCATTCTCCTTAACACTTCAGCATTAGGTTTTGCTCTGTAGCCATACATTTGTTAGAATTTGTTTCAGAATTCAAAAAATCCCCAAAGAAAAAATAGTTTACAAATTCTCATAAATGGTAGATCAGATCTGCAGTGTCTAAATTTAGAAGCAGAATACCTGAGAGCAATAAAGTAGAAACAGAAGAACCTTAGTAGACCATAAAGAAATTAGAAAAATCCAAAATCTAGAGTAGGCAATACAATACTTATTGAACATATGACAGTCACACATATTTCTGTTGATATCAGTGAAAACTGGGGTGCTTTGTTTCTTTTTAAAGTTTATTTACTTTCAGAACTGAGGTAGCACATCAGAAAACATCTTGATAATAAATCTTTCTGATAGGGAGTCATCACCTTTTGACATCCCTTTAGATAGGGTTACAACACTTTGGCAACAACAGGGTAAGTCAGATCCAAGCATCTGTAGATTCTCCAGATGGTTTTCAGTTAATGGTGGAATGAGGAACTGACTTCCAAGCACAGCTCCTGCAGTTCTTTCACTCTGCAGTCATAAAAGTGTCCTGACAACAGCAGGCAGCTCCCACCATGCTGTGCATGAGGAGAGCAACCACAGAAGGTGCCCTAAATATTCATAGCATCTTGAGCAACACTCGGGGTATGAAGTAATTCATATTACTTCTTATTACTCCATTGTAATGAGGTAATAATGACTCTGAAAGATGCATTTATAAAATTGTAGTGAAGAACTTGTGATGCCCATAAATGTAAACAGAAAGAGATATACTAATAGATTAAGGTAGCCTGGGGACTTTGGTGTATAATATACACTTTCTTGTATTCAGAAAACTCTGTGGGACAGTGCTCATTATTACTACCAAGACTAAATTCATGACACCCAAAGAGGCCATCTGTTGAGTTGGATAGACTGCAAAAAAAACCATTTTTGGCATATATGATCCCCTTCCAAGTTCTTCTCACAATGACAATACTGTCTACAACTCAATAAAACCCGCTTTACTTTCAGGAATATACCTTTGAAAATAAGCGAGACTTTCCATTTGTTTTATGAGAACTCTATCAGGATCGCTGATGACTCCAGAAAATTACAGTACTGAACACATATATGGTTGATGTTTCCAAATAGGTATCTTTTTTTTTAAGTAAAGAAGGAAATATTTTTAAGCTTATATAACTACTTCTAATTTTTATGAATTATAAACAAAACTTAGATGTCATTTTGCTAATTACAGGAGTTAAAATTAACTAAACATTTCCCACATTGCAGTATGGTCTTGATTAAAGAGAGATTGAGTGGAACATCTATGCTGCAGATATCAGTGTGTTGCCCAAACATCTATGCTKCAGATATCAGTGTGTTGCCCGAACATCTGAAACTAGCTCATGTAAGGAAAGCATTTTAGTCCATCAAACCACATAGACAAAGAGTTTTGTGTGGCTTAGTTTACCCAACCAGTCATTGCTGCAATGCTTAACATGCTTCTAATACTCAAATCAGAACATAAAAATCTTACTCAGCATTTGTAAAGTATAGTGTGATCTGCAAAAGGCATATAACTTGAGAAGAAATGGCCACTATAGATGATAATAGGATTTTCTTTTTCAGAGGTTTTCTAATTGCCTTAAGTATTTTTTTTGGGCAAGTTTTTCAGATTTAATAACTAAAGTGATGAGAGCAGTGTGTGTTTCTTTGCAGACATGAGTGGGAGGGATACACCAGCAGGTGTATACCATAAACCTTCAGTTGGCAGGCAGGAATCTTTTTGCTCTTCTCACGCACTTCTGCCCACTTCTTTTTAGTTGTTTGACTCATACTCATTGTCACAAGAATATGTGTACAAAAAGAAGGTTTTGTTCATATGATATTACCCATTTAACAGATTTTTTTTTTCTTTCTAGGTTATCCTGTATTATTTTTTGTTACAGACAGAGATCAGTAGAAAAGCTGCTGTTTAACAGGCATTGTAGGTGAATTATTGTAAATCACAAAAGACAACTCAACTATTTATGGTCTTTGTCAAGGACTCCTCTTAATCATCTCTTCTTCAAATCTGTTTGGATAATGATAAACTGTGTGACAATAAAAATAAAAAAAAATAATAAAAAAAAAAACTTCCTTCAGTTCAGTCCATTATTATTTGTTTTAATATGCTTAAAGAAAGTTAAAAACTTAGTTCTACATGACAGCTAGTTATATAAAGATTTTCAGAAGCAAGATCATACAATACCTTTAATATCTATTACAATTGGTTCTTTCTTGCCCTAGATCTAACAGCATCTTACTCACAACAGGATTACAGTTATAACCAYGGAAACATTTTATTCCTTCTTAATTTTGTATTTACATGCCTTGACAGCCCAGCTTTAAAAGTTTCAGCACAAATTGTCTTCATATAAATAAAWAAAAAAAAAAAAAGTCAAAGAAAATGCATTGCCTTCTCTCTATCATTTCACTTTTGTTATCTAAAAGGATTTTTACATCAAGAATTGTATGTTAAGCCACCATGACTAGGGAATTAAAAATTAATCACTACAAAGTTCTGCAACTGTTCATTTTAAATGGAATTTAATGGACCTCTATCATCAAACATTCCTTCTCTGCCATGGTATGTGAACTTAAAATAAATATATGATAACCTATACTTATACCGAACTTTCAGGATGTGCCAAAATGATTGTCAAAAACTATACCAATTTTTGCTGTTGTCATCTAAATATTAAAACACTTTTAAAAAATAAGTATTTGGTGTCAGAATAAGATTTTTATGATGAATTAGCTTTTAATTTTAAAAAAATGAAGATTTATAAATGTCTTAGAATTTGTTCTGATTAATGATTGTTTCCTTTACAAAAAGTTTCTTAGTAACGATGTATGTACATAATTTTTTTTTCCTGCAAAATATTTTATTAAACAACATACAAGAAATAAAAAGGGGAAAAAAGAGCACTCTTTATTATATTGAATTTATAAAAACTCGTGGTGTTGGTGGTTATACATTTTACATGTAAATATGAATACAATGCATAACCCATTAAATGTCATTTTTGCCATTCCCAATAAAAAGCTGGAGGAAGGTTCTGACAAACACAAGGGATCTCTGCCCARCAAAATAAAGTCCTTGAGGGCTGATCCTCAGGAGGCTGAATGGCCACATATTCAGCTTGGAGCAGTCAGAAGGCAGCAGCCCAAGGTGAGGTAACATATCCAAATAAAACCAAGCAGGTCCCAATAATGAGGAGTAGGTGACCCCCACCATGAACATCATATTTTAGCTCTCTGTCACTCTTGCCAATATCATAGAGTTTCTGCAAGTAAATTACAACTTAATACAATAGTTACGGTGTTTTTTCCATTCTAAATTATGTTTCTCTGTGAATTATATTATGTTGATACCATATTTACATTACCATTGATGCTAGCTGAGGCAACATTTGCTCACTTACAGTTGAAAGAAAATTCTTCCAGTTAATAATCCTACAAAGTTATCCTGGAATTTGAGAGTTAATTTATATCTGTTTTTATCTAATTTTAAAATGAAAATGAGGGCACAATTTATTGTTGAAATTAAAATTTATTGAGTTGTTTTATTGATAAAGCCTCACTAGAATTTAACTTACTTTTTYAGATTGCTATCAGGTCTTGAAAGATAATATCACATAGTTGTTTTTTTCCTAAGAAATAAGCAGCTATGACTGAAAAAATGCATACATGAAGCATATCCTTTCAGTGAGAAATCAAACTATACAAGTAATTGTTTTTTTTAAACAGCTATTCACATAATAACAAGTCTGGCTGTCTCTACCCATCATTCCCAAATATTAAAATTAATTCTCTTAAATGGTACTCAAAAAAAAWATGAAATGATTTCTCGAACAGGGTGTCTGGCTTAAAGCAATTAATTAAATAAAGTGACTGTCTCCTTGAATAATGTAAATCTGTAACACCAGTATTGGGACAACTGATTAATTGACATGATTTTGCTATTACATGGCTGCTTCAATCAGGCGAATAATATTGTACCATAACTTAATAAAAATTGACCAAAACCAATGAAGGAATCAAATGTATTAATTTTATTTACTTAATATTATCACTGGAATAACCTAATGGGTATTGAAGAAAATGGGTTCATCGCAATTTTGAAAATTATTCCATCATGCAAATGGCCTTTCTTTGTTTGGCAGTTCGAGAAGGGAAGTGAATAAATTAAAATGAAAATCAATTTCTAGCTCCTTGATCACAGTTTGATGGTCATTTATACTTAAATGTGTTGTAAGCAATTTATTTTGAGAGTACGAAGGACATGAATCATTGCTGTTTTCTGGAAGTGAGAGTTTTACACTGTTTTCATTTATGCCAATGAAGTTACAATTATGTCTTGAAAAATTGATTTAAATTATAACAGTTTCCCAAGATTCAGAGGTCAGAATCTCAATTCTACATTTGCATACATTGGGAAAACCACTCTTTGGCTCTGACTGTTCATGAATTAATTCATTTGTGACCATACATAACTGAGAAAAAAAAAAAAATCTACCAGCTATGTTTAAAATAGTGAAACCTTAAAGCCTTCAAAGTCTGCATTTTAGTCTCCAGCTAAATATGCAAAATGCTGACCACCTTTTGTTTCAATGGCAACTGTTAGAATCAATTTAGGAAGGTGCATGCTCAGATCAACTTAGTGAACCATGGAAAAAATTATTCCCAGTTTTAATAGGCACTGGGTTCAGTTTCTAACAGAGCATTTCACAGATTTCTTTTGAACATGCATAGTTAAATGAAGAACAGAACAGTGAATACAGTCATATTCCTTACTGATTTAAATCCTATGCTTTTCATGACAGTTCACTTTCTGTTTTTTTTTTTTTTGCTTTTTTCAACAGAGAGCAAATATTATTTTTATTTTTTCTGACTGTGTGATGATTGAATAAATTATATTTGATTAATACAATATGCAATTAATTTCCATTATGCTTGTCACTGATTGCATTAAAGCAATATCTGTACTTTAGCGTATCTCAACAGAAAAGGGATGATTCACTTTTTGTTGATAGCATAAAAATAGATCAAAATTCTTTTTACTCTGTTCTCCAAAGATGGAAGTCAAATGGATACTAAGCTATGAGGTCAATTCCTAATTTTTTCCTTGGACAAACTTACTACTCTTAAATACAAAGCTTTTATGGAAATGGTATTATAAAATAGTTGATATTCCAGCAACTGGTATATTAAAATAAATTTTCAGCTTTTCCCTACTAGCTTTTAAAAATAAGTTTAGTCTTATTTATATATTAAGCATTCAGCTTCAACACCATACAGTATTTCTAAATGTTTATAAAACTAAAAACATCTATTAGAATATTCTGAAGATTTACAACAAAATGTTAAAATTTTTAAAGGCATCTCTCAAAAAAGAAGGCAGAATGTTACCAAAGTATAGAAACCCTAATTTTAATAATAATTAAAAAATGAGAAACTGAAATTACTAGTACAAAAACTCTTCAAAAACACCCTGTAGTAAYTGATATTTTGATGTGTTTAGTCAACTTCTGGACAAAGTTAAGGGAGCACATTGAAATTGTGTTAGAAAAGAAGAGCCATCTATATACTTGTGTTCAGCAATAGACTTAAAAAGCAATCTGTACAATTCAATGTATTTAACTATTAATTTATTAACTATCCAGCTTTCGAAGTGTTTAGCACATTTAAGTAGGTCAGTTCCCTCTTTATTCCAGAAATGTGAGGGAAGGCCAAGAGGCATGCTTATGAAAGCATTTGCTGTACTCCTAATCTTTCTTGCTAAAACTGGATTGCCAGAGCATTTTTCCATTTGTTAATGAACACCCCCAAACACACAAATGATAAATCTGATATCAGCACTTGACAACAGCAATTAARGTATGGCTATTCTATTTGCACTGTCTCTTAAAAAAAACCCAAAAGATTCAAGTATGGCTCTTAGGCACCAAATCTGCATAATACATGTACTACACACACCAGCACTAATTGGATATATTACTATAAACAGAATGCTAAACCCCTTGTATATTGCTTGTAAACTTTGATTGATTGTCTCTGTTTTATTCATGCCCTTSTATATCTCTTTTGAGAACTATACTAGACCTACATAGAATTAAATACTCCTGTCTCACAATGGACGCCTATTACATTGCAATATTTTTAGAAGACAGATTTAATTTTTAATAAGCATGTATTATTCTTAAGTAATACTTTTTGAAATCTGAGCTTAGATGATTAGAACATCTGATTAGCAATCAGAAAGAAATTGGTCACAAAAGAACAGTGTTAGGCCAATTATTCTTTCAAGTTTCTTACTGCCTATCTGTTTATTAAAAGTTCTCACATAAAAACTTTAAAGTATTTAGATAAATAGATACTTTAAAGTATTTAGAATAATGTTATTCAAACAGGGCAGGTTTGATAATGGAAGCATATAAGATATATTATAAATATAATTTAATATGGATATTGTTTG
>NW_026623558.1:171565-197733 GCF_030028575.1 Malurus melanocephalus
TTTGTATACACTGTTGCATTTTTCTGATATTCTGAGAAAGGGGTTGTACTGGATCTGAGTGGAATGGAGGTTTTTTTTGTTCGTAGAAATCCGTATGATGCCATGTTTTGATTTAGATTTGTGACCAAAGCAGTGTTGATAACACATCAGTGCTGTAGCTATTGGTAGATCAGCTCTTGTTTCTATGTTTCTYATTCTGTACCCAAAAGTTTGGAGGAAAGACAGCCATGAAAGTTTGCCCCAGCTGTCCAAAAAGATATTTCATRGCATGGGCCATCATGCTCAGGGCTAAGAAAGAGAAGGTGGGGTTTGGGTAGAGACTCTATGGACATTTATCTACTTGTGGGAGGCAGTGATTGACTACCTTTTCATCATTTATATTTTTGCGTTTGCTCTACAGATTCAACTGAGAAATATGAAGCTGAAAAAACGTAATTTATGTTTGAAACTATAAAATATAGTATAGTGAAAATAATACTAAAATCTTTGTTTAAAACATCTGAGTATATGAAACATAAAAAAATKTAATACTAATGCATCAAACACCCCATGAGATGACTTTTATAGCTTTTCTCCCTTCTGAAGATATAATCAGGTTAAGTCAAATTTCAAAGATTTCATTGTAAAGATTTCATTCACTTCTCTGTGTCCCAAAAGCAAGGTTAAAAGAAAGAGAGAAAAATAAAAAAGTGCAGAAGACATGTGCTATCGACTTTGTCTTCATTTCAATATACTGGAGTTATTAATCTTAGCAGAAAAGTCTTTGAAATAGAAATTTATTATTTTTATTTAAGTAGTCTGTTCCCAAGAAAAAAAGTATTCATGGGAATTGTATTAATTATTAACCTTTGGTCAGGTTCATCTTTCTATTTTATCTGTCTGTGTAAGAGGAAATGTTATCTGCCTCCACTGTAGCTGAAACCATACTGACATTGTGTGGTACAAATTAAAGCTTAATATTGTTGGCTGCTGAAAACTGATGAGGAAAGTGTGGGATCAATGCTTTAAAGTGTTCCTAATTTCAAGGGAACCAGGAGGCTGAGTGCAGCTATATCCTCTTCCAGCTTTGAGATTAAATTAGGCTGTTCAGATGAGAGTTAAATCCCCGCCAGAATTTGGAGCAACCTCTTGTTCGTGCCTCAGGCTGGTTTCCATCCTCTTCATTTATCCTAGTGTGTCTTGCTTTCTATGCCACTTTATTTCTTTGATACTTCCTGCACTGTTATTTAGAAACTCTTTCTTGAAGCACTGTGCAATTCATTGCTTTTATATAACTATCTATTCCCATTTCTCTTTGTATTTTTCTAAGCATTCCCCTAGTGATTCTTCAAAACCTTCTAGTACTACCACATCCTTGTTAAAACACCAATGATAGCCCAAAAATGTCTGTATAGAGGTAAGACAAAAAAACCCCAAACAATGCAATTTATTGCTCTCTCTCCCCATAGGACCAAAATAATGTGCTGGACATTCTTTGATAATATTATTGATACGATCAGTTTTCTAACTGTACTTTTTTTTTTTACCTATCTTCCATTAAAAAAAAATATTCTCTTCCTTTCTCTTCCAATTCTGCTTCTTTCCAAACCAAAATGGACTCTAAGTGCCCCTTGAAATTTACAGGAGAGGAGTGAAGGGGAGGGGTGAAAAGAAGGGGAGAGCACATCTTCCTATTCTGACTAAGCAGGACCAGGAGATGGGCTGGAACAGTGAAAAGGAAAATCCTTGAAATACAGTGTCAGCATGCTCCCTGGCTTAAATTTGGCCCTCACTAACTTCTGCTTTTTCAAGTAGCCCTCAGGGATTAATGGTTAGAAAAAAGTGGGGAATATTTTTTCCTTCAGGCACTTTGGGTTAATCAGCTAGTCATCAGAGAAACACAATTGAACCACATTTGTACTTCTCTTATAAATTTGTCCTCACATTCCTGAGTGCCGGGATGGAGAAAACAAGTAACTACAGTCACGGCCTGCAATATGCAAATATATAGATTTTATATCATGTTTTGCTTCAAAATTTTTCTCCATATGGTGAAGAAAAAGCACAAAAAATACTTTTCTTGTACCATAATGAAATAGAGAAGATACATATGCTGTTAATATATATTAGTTTTGCTCCACTACTTTTAATTCCCTGAAGTTTTAATGAACAAACAATGGTTTACACCTTCAGTGGGACACATTAAACCAAAGCTACAGCAATTGTCTTGGACTCTGCATTTCATTGTTCTGAGTCATCCCAAAGCCAGAGAGAATAATTAGTTTTTGTAATAAATCACCAGGAATGAAACAGGTTGGTTTTAGAGAAACCTTTCACCAACTCCACTTTTTTTGCTTACCTCATTATTTTCCATCCCAAAATTATTTGGCAAAAAATTAATCTGACCTTCACCTTCTGTGTTGTAGCTTATACTTTATATGATTATGGAACACTTGCACWCTGTTTTCTGGGGTGATTATCCTCCATCTACACTTCCCCAGAGATAAATGCATGTATGACAATTCTATGTTTAAAATTGTATTTAACCATAGTTCTTCTGTATGCTCTTTTTTTCCCCTCAGAGACCACCAGAGGACTGATAGATGATTCATAGTGTGCTACATAGACTATCCACTTCCTGCTTTCAAGACACTACTAGATTTCTAATTAAATGAGACTACTCTTTTTCCTGCAGTCCACTAAAAATAATCAAAGTGATGTCTGTTTAAGAAATGAATAATTTTGATTTATTTTTTCTGGCAGCAAAGCATGACTTGGTCAGATTTTAAGGTTGAGGGAGTTTTTTGCTTTTTTTTTTTTTTTTTTTTTTTTTTTTTTTTTTTCGTCTCGCTTTCTGGAAATTTGGAATAACTGAGCAGTTAAAATTCATGATCTACACTTTTGTGTCATTATTATTGCATTAGCATGAAATTATAGTTCTAGTTAGTCATAATTATACTCATAATTATTCAATTTATCACTATAGGTCCTCCTGGAAATTTTATTGGAAGAGTTATTAACATTAATAAATTGTTTTTCTTCATATCTATATTATTAATTCACCTCATGTGTGATATGAACTATCAGCCATAAAATTATTGCAAACTCTATTCTCCATGTAGCTGATTTAATGATGGAGAGTCTGATAACCTTTAGCCAGTTTCCTGGTACAGCTGTTTGTCTACTTTACTGAAGATAAACAGAGGGAGATGAGTGGABATTGAAATATTCAGGCCCAAATACATCCAAGACTTTTGACAGAAGTGTTTTTGGTTTTCTATTATTTGTGAACAAAAAAAAAAAAGAAAAAAAAAAAAAGAGCAGAAGACAATCCTGATTTTCATGTTTCAGTATTTCTAAGAATGGGTCCATCAGTTGTACCTGACAGATGTTTTCTAGTCAGAAATATTTGTCAGAGCAAGAACACCTGACAGCCTTTGAGGTCCAGGTACTCACTGCAGAATTCAACCCCGGCTTTGCAAGTATTTTTTCTTCTGATACTTTTAACTTGAATACATGGATGGGTCTTTGCAGAATCACAGAGACGTTTGGTGCTGAGCTGTACTGAGAACTGATGTACTGGAGTTGTGTCAGTGTAATTGCTGAGAAAATAATGGCACAGGTTTGCAAAACTTAAATTAAYACTCTGTACTATTGTATAACTTACACATTTCTTCAGTCATATTCTATTACATATTGATGTATGTAATATAATAATACTTACATGTGTTTATTTGTGTCTGTAAAGATAGACAGACAGATAGAGAGATGTATACAGATTTACCCTGGCTGCTTTCTTTCCCACCTATTGCCCTTCTGACAATCTTGCCTATAGCTTTGAGGGTCATCATTGTCTACTAACCCTCATATGTGACATAAATAAAGCAAGAGACCCAATTCCTTTTTCACTTATTGAAATTAATGTTCAATTATTGGCTCACAGGTTATTTTTTTTTTTTATTTTTAAAAATGCTGATTCATCCTAGCATTTAAAATTAGTTAAAAAATCATTTTTTGAGAAGCAGAAAATGTATCTGCAGAAAAATGTTGATTTTTTTTTTTTTWAAATATCTATATGACAGACGGCAAAGGAAATATCCTTTGTTGCCTAGTCCTGTGGTTCTTTTAGAATGATTATCAATACCCACATTACTGAAAGATCAGCTTTTTAGTTATTAATTCTAGTTCTTTCCAACATTAGAAGTCAAAGTATTTTAATTCACATATAATCTTTCATTTAATGATGAAACTGCTGGTTTATGTCATACATTGACATTGAAGTTGGCGATTTTGGGTTTGGAGTACTTTTGGTTGTTCCTTCTTTTCACTTGATTTTATTGAAAATATGTAATTATAATCTGTGATGCTTCCACATTTAAAGAAGGAATGTAACTGGTCTGTAATTTTGAAATGCAGAGATTCATATGAGTAAGGAATCAAATTCAAAACCTAAAGGCTCTTAGGACTTTTAAAAGGTGGTCTCAAATAATAGTGTCCCCTGGTTTGTTTGGGTTTTTGTTTTTTTTTTTTTTGAATGGATTTACCTGAGTTGTGAAGAATTTATTAACAGATAAAATAGATATATGACACTTTTATAAATAGTTTTTTTTTTTTTTATGTAAAAATGTATCATTGTAGAGACTGACTTAGAAAAATAAAACAGATGTTTCCTCCCATGTTTTCCCACATCGCATGTTATCTGGCTTACGTAGCAAATAAATTATTCGCAAAATTTTAATTAAGTTTAAATCATTGCAAATCAAAGGATATAATCATATTCAGTAATCATATTGAAGACATAAAAGGAGCAATGATGATTACTTCCTGCCTAGATGTTAATCCCACCTATGATACACAGAATCATGAGAAAATGAATACAAACCTATAATACAACATGGAATTACATTTAATCTAAAATAACTATAGGGTAATAATGTAACTGAAAATTAAAAAAGAAAAATCTCTTTATTTCAAGTCCTCCTAGAATATGTTTCCAATCCGAGTGCAGAGGTTTTGACAATCTGCTGTGCTTCCTATTAGTCAGCTCTGAGGCMGTTGCATCTTATCCAGAGCATATATAAACTGATTCATTAATACTCTTTTGCATTGCAAGATGGAAATTTTGTTCATATGTGTACCATTCTGACTTTCCTTGTCAAATTAATGTGCTATTTTCCAGATAAAAATAATCATATAAATCATCCCAAGGAAGGAGCACTTTAGAACACTTCCTATTTGAGAGTTTTTGCTCAAAGATTCTCTGCCAGGGTATCCTTAGATGTAGTTAGTGTTTTTATTCACTTCAATTTATAATACCAAGCATTTGTTAAGCCCTTGTCAGAACCAGCTGAGTCTTGCAACTTTGGGACAGATAAAGAAGAACAAATTAAAGATGCTTCTGTAATTGATATTGCTGACAAAGATGTGTCACTGGAGTTACAGATGGATTCAGAGCTGACACTGAGAAAAAAAGTACTCAAATAGTTCATGACTAAGTGCTTCTTGAGGAGCAAAAACAGATCAGGGAATAGCAGGGGAAGCTGTTGGTGGTCAATTTCAATCCAAGGAAGACAGAAGAAATAAGAAGAATTTGAACCTTAGGAAAGGGTCTGGTCAATATAGATACAAGTCAATAGATGTCCAAGTACAATCAAGGAGAAAATTGGCCTGCATTGAAGAACATGGGTGGGAAATGCAAATTGGAGGTTAGTTTAGAATACTGGAAGAGATGATTCTTAGTTCAGAGAACTGAAAAAATAAAGATTTAGGATCATAATGCATGAAGAGAAAACACAACGCACAGCCATAGGTGAAATTAAAATTAGAAAGAAAGACTTTAAGAAAGAGACAAATGCAAAATTCACATTGGTATTGCAGGAAACAGAGACAGTCCTAACACAACAGATAAAGTTACAACCAATGAATGTAAACATTGATACACTCCAATAGTTAAAAGAATTTAAAAAAAAAAAGAAAGAAAATAAATCAGGTGAGTGGGGGACTTTTATTCCAGTATACAATTCAAGCACTTAAAAGACACTTTTCCCCCCGACAGCAAAGAATGGAGATATTTTATTGGACAAAACAGTACCTTAGCAAAAACTTTATAGAAAATAATCATGAGGAGCTTTACAGTGGAAAAGGGRTTGTATTTGCATCATGTGAGCACAGGCACATATGAAAATGTCAATAGCTCTCCCAGGATGCATTTTGGCCTTCCCATTTGAGATAACAACATACAGAAAACTGACAACCTCAATATCCACATCCCAGAATTTCTCAGTAAAAATATGCATTTCATGATGTCCATGGTGAGTCCCAAATGGCTTTTCTAGCACACCGTATGCTAACGAATGTGTTACAAATACCCATTCGGTATCAAATAAYATTATAAGCCTGAAAAACCTTTTCAGATAACCTGGCAGGCTGTCTTTAACCTTTGTCCAGTAGAWGTTTGTCAATGACCCTCAGCTGGTGACATATACTTTTTTTTTTTTGTTCATTTTTTAAATATATGTTGCTAGAATGATAGAAAGAACAAAATACACTGCAAAAGGAACATTATTAGAATATCTTTCTTTAGATTCATAGAGATACTTATAAATAGAAATTGCTTTAGTGTTAAGGTTTTTGGTTTTTGTTTTTGTTTTTGTTTTTGTTTTTTTTCCTGAGCAGTTAAAAATAGAATATTACATTACAGTACCCTTATAATAAAAACAACCCCTCATAATCTCCAGTTTCAATTGAGAGTAACTATTGGCTAATAAAGATGGTAAAAAAAAAAATGTGGTACATTAATATGATTTAAATATTAAAGGCCTCTCCTTTAGGGGATTAAATAACAGTCAGTTATAAGGATGTGCTGTCTCTGATTTTGATAAAGAATCCAAAGAGTCACTGGCACCAAAAAAAAAGGAATATATTAGAATAAAAAAACAGTTTTGTCCCTAAAGCAACTCTCACTCTCAAAGAAAAGTTTCTGCCTAGCATGTTCTACCTGAATKACTTTCTTCCAAAGAAAGAGCATCCGCCTCCAAGGGATTCAAACAACATYACAAAAAGGTAAGGTGAAATTTCTGGCCTGTGTCAGTGAGGTTTTTAATGAGCATTTCTATTGAAATAGAAGATATTTACACTTTCTGATGAAAAGAGAGAAGCAATTAAAGAAAGCCTCTTTTGCCTTCATTTGCAGTCCTTATTTTGTATGCCTGATGCCTTGGACTGTGGCTTCAAAACCTTGAGCACAAGGCTCTCTGGAAGTTTCTACAGAGAAGAGGGGCATAAGATCCAACAGAAGGTCTCCTTTTCTCCTGCCCTGCCTGCCAGAGCAATGCAAGGCTTCCTGGCTTCCCTCCAGTGACTTTTTCTGCTCTTTAAACAGTTAAGCACTGACTTTGTGCTTATATCTGGCTTCCTTTCTTCTCCATGATAAAACTCATCTCTAGGTGGAAGAAATATCCTGTGCCTCTCACGGTGTCTGGTATACACCAAGCTTGCCTTCTTGAGCCTGAGGGTGCTGTCTCCACAGAGCCAGCAAAGTGCCTGAGGCTCTGCTCTTTTTGTTTTATAGCAGCACTTCTACTTTCAGCTTTACAGACTGTAGCTGGCAGCTTTTTAATTCCTTCTTTCAACCACTGAGTTTGGTATTATTTTAATGTATTTTACGTGCATCTTCTGAAGASCARGATATTTAATTTAGGATGTTTTTTCTTATCCTGTTTATGTTCTGCATATACCTTATGCTGCTTTTTTAACATGCTTGTAGTAGGTTCTTTGAATCCTTTTYCCCAGTACAGCATCCCTTCAAAAAAAAAGTGTGCTATGGTAAGCAGAAAAGGACTTCTTCACTGAGACTACAGGACACAAAGAGCTATCTAAAGTTCTCTCTGCTTCCTCTAGCTGAGCAAACTCTCGAGTTTCTCAAAATGTCATCTGAATAAAATCATGCTCAACTACATTACTGCATGCACCATTTGGCAGCACTGTAAAGTGTGCTCCTGGAAGTACATATGCTTTCTAAGGTAAAGCAAAATGCTTGCTTGGCATTTTACACGTTGGAAAATAAACAAGAGACACTTCAGTTGTTAAGCCTAGCAGTAGGATTTATGCATGTGTATAYATTTAGCAGGAAGGGAGTGGAGAGAAAACTCTTATTTTTTAAGCAGAAAGAATATTATCTGGAGTTATCAATATTGTTTACATTCCTAAGCAACTTTTTTTTTCCCTCAGTTTTGATGTCCAAATTATGACTAGCCCAGGTAGATGGGATGGGCTAAAATTTTGCTTGGTGTTGCCCTTAAAACAAACAGAATCCAACATTTCAAATGAAAGAAAATTTCTTTCTGAGGATTAAATTTCAGTTACTGTCTCATTTTCCGGCTTTTACAAACTCCCACYCAGTCAGATCTGCAAAATGGATATTTGAAATATTATTTTTGCTGTTAACTGCGGCTTAGGAAAGTCAAGTCTATTGCTTTTCATTCGGTTGCTGTAGTCAGTCCCTTCCTGATAACTTTTCTTAAAATGAGGCTGTGGAAATGAGATGTCCTATGAGATGGATGATCTCCTTTTCCTGCTTACACTAGCAGCTGTTGCTTTGCAGTTTGACTTCTTTTGTAACTCTGGGATCTGTGGCCAACCCAACTGCAGCACAGTGTCAACAAGCTTTCAATGTTTTTCCTGTTTTGGCTTTTGTAGAGCAGAATACAAACATAAAATCATGCAGTCACTGGCATGACCCAGAGGAGTAAAAAATTATTCAGGTAGTCATTATAATTGCAGCAAATAAATATATTGGTGGAAGATATATTTTTCAGGAAATATAAATAAAATACTTTTAATATCAAAGGTGTATTTCATTTGCCTTTTTCCTCCATCTTCTTTTGTTTGTTTCAGGAAGAATTTGTTGAAAATCCTGGTACTATTTAGAAACAATATGCAAAATACTAAGAAATAWRMTGGTAACTRCAAGACTTGGCACAATGTAAAGAARGAACCTAATTTCCAGAAATTAGTAYTTAATACAGGAGTTAACAGTAGTAACTTGTGGTTGATACAGTGCTTCACTATATGGGATTAGACACATGTGACTGGTTTAATTAAAACATGAATCTTTGTGATTAAACGTGATTTCTTGACTTGAAAAGCTGGTCCTATGGCCCAAACAAAGTTAATCTGTTTTATATTTCATGATATTGTTTGTTAAAGATCATTAATAATAAATATTAATGATCATTAATAAAAATTGTTGCTTATTATATATCAAGCATATCTAATACAGAAAAAATATAATTTTTTGATTTTTCATTTACTCTGAATTATAGAACTTCTTTGGACCAAGGGACAAGGTCAGACTTACTATTTGTCTTTCCTTAAGCTTTCCCATACTTCCAAGTGATTTGCAATATTTACTTCCTAAGATGTAATACACACATGGAGACCACAATCATAAAGATCTGACTTTCAGAGATTAGGAAAACCCTTTTTTTTTTTTTTTTGGTTTTTTTTTCAATTACTCAATTGCTAATATTAAACTATCTGGCTATGCTTTTACTTTAAAACTGAAATACTTTTTCTTTCTATTTTTCCTGTGATATAGAAAACATTTTTTTAATAGCTGCAATATCTAATCATTATAAAATCAGTGATGTATCTACATGCTTAACATTTTTGACAGACCCACGGTGTTCCCTCAAGCTCAGATTTTCTGTCAATACCAAACCCAAAAAATGTTTTATGTGAACAGCTGGAAGACATTCTCTGGAGACAGATGCTTCTTCTGGCGATTTACTAGACTGCTACTATGGCAGTTGTTGGACTGTAATTGGCACAACTTGCAGGATGTGTGTATGAAAAACAAGCATGTCACAAAATAAAATACACACAGAGCTGACTAGAGCTTTTCCATTAAACCCAAAAGTCACAGCCACCACAGCATTGCAAGCWATATGAAACAGATATTTGGGAGCAAAACTGCATAACTAAAGAGAAATGTTATGATTAGTTTATATATTTTTGGTCTRTTTTCTTGTCTACTTTTGCTGTCTGTAAGCATATCTTTAGAGAAATATACTGTGAAGGTAGAAGACGGTAAAAATATCTTAGTGGGTTCTATTGGTTAGGTTGTTTTCTCCCTGTGAACTTGACCTTTCACCATTTCAAATTTTGCTGGAACCTACAGAAATATGTCTAAAATATTTTTTTAAAGCCTGTAACTTGTATTTCAGGTAAGTCTTGAAAAAAGGTTAGCAGTAACTTGTCACATTATAATGCAGAAAAGCCTTTTAATGTATAAAATGGTCTTGTTCTAACATGCAAAAGATTAATACACAAGTTTTGCTTAGATGACTTTAGCTTTGTTATCAGTATTTCTAACCAGTGTAAAATAGGTAGATTTTAGTAGATCAATTAAGAAAATCACAGGCATCTTGATTTTTCTTTGTCAGTGTCAAAGTAGGTTTGATGTTTGTTCTTGTTTTGAAACTGCAGGAGTGAACTAATAATGGCCATAGCATGATAGGACAATAATAGCTTAAAYATATTTTTAAGAACATTTGGGTCACAATATTTGTGAAATTATATAGCTTGAAGAAGAAGTTTTATGGTATCTTATTGCTTGACTTCCTATTTTTCYTGAAGGCAGAATCACATAAAAATTCAAGGAAGCTGAAATATAAACATTAAAACTGAAGTTCTGGATTGCACGTGTCTATTTTAAGATATGTAAGTAGAGAATTAAATACCAGACTATTTTATTCCACAGAGTTAATCTCCACTTCCATTATAATCTTTGTCACAAGATGAATTAATTTTATACTATTTTCTTTTCYCATTACACTCTTTGACATGAATATAGTCATATATCCTATTCCAAATGAGCAGATATTTTCAGAACTCAGAATAATTCTGCCTTGGATGTTCATACACTCTAACTCCTGACCACTTTCAAAGAATTACAGTTGTACCTGAACCATCATGTAGCTGAAGAGTCATTTCTGTATGTCCACAGAATACATCAGAGGTTTGTTTTTTTAATTGGTGAACACTGCTTCAATTCTGATGCTCAGGTGAATATGACCATCTGACAGCCACATGACCTTTCAGGCATTTGCATTTTGTTTCAGCACCTGGTCATTTCCCACTTTTGGCAACAGATTTATCCTCAAATCTAATTTAATGACTTGAAAATCTCAAGCAAACATAATGGATTAATACATTTTTAGTGTTCCAGCATGACAGCACTATATGCTGAGTTTACTGTCATTATGGTTTGATTGCTGCTTCACGTTTTTCAGCAGTGCAGTGTCACAGAAATAGTCTGTTATTGCTTTTGGTCATAAGTAGCTGGTAAAAAGTCAAGCCACAAGAATTGGATTCARTTRTGGGAGAAAATGGTCCTCTTACTAYAACTAGTGTTGAAGGTGTTTTTCCCTGCACAGTTGTTTTTTCAGCTCTTGAGATGAACTTTTCATTGTGATTTTGGGGAGTTCTTATCTTTTTTCTTTCACTGTGAGCAGCTAAGGAAAAGACTAAATTCAAGAAAACAGCAGCTCCTGTCACAACTTTTTTTAAAWTTTTGTTTTCCACACTTATGATGAGTGTTCAGGGACATGTCAGATCTTTCAAGAATACAGGGAAAGACGCTGTTGATGTCCCAGTGTGGAGCTTTCTCTGATAAGAGGGTTTTTCCTTGTTTTTCAGTGTGAGCACCTTAATTTACCTTCTATTCTTTAACTAAAATTTGCCTGGGCTAAATGTAATTTTTTTTCTAGCATTGGCTAAGGTATTTGCCAACTTCAAATGGACAATAATTTTACAGACACAACAGCTCTGGCTGGTTTTTTAGTGTAGGTAGTTTATCACTGTGTTTATTATACTTTGATTTACTCTATTATTTTTACAGTGTTTATCATATTGACTCCAAGATTTACCACTGTGACTAAATGAGCATTTACTGTAACKAAAGAAGGTTTCACAGTTTCACTGATGTATTCAGATTCAGTCACGTCTGAGAGAACTCTTCCTTAATACAAMTTCATGCACCTGATAAATTACTAATTTCTCGGACTCTCAAACCTATCAAATCCACAAAAGTACAGAACATTAAATTCCACTTCATAGAAATGTCTTATGACTTAAGATTAAAGGACAATCTGAATCTGAAGCTGATWGTTTTCATCACTTTTGCTCTTTTTGCACTTTCGCACAGTGCTCTCTCCTGCTAGCAGTACAACAAAAAAAAAGATGAAAAGTTTCATCTTGAAATATATACAGAGGCCAGAAAGGAATTACTGATCTTTTTGTCTGATTTACCATAAGAACTAAATTCATAGTAATTGAAAGCAAAAAAAAAAACAAAAACAAAACCAAAAACATTTGCTGGACTATCAGATTCAAACGCACGCTTCCAATTCCATATTCTACATGCGCTTCCAAAGTCCCAGCCTTGCATGCACTCATAATGCTTTCTGCACTTTCACAAATATCCTTTCCCCTTTTTTTCTTTATCTGGATGAGCCCTGGCATGATGCAGTCTGTATGCTTTCAGATATGTGTTGCACTGCAATCAAGCTGTTGAAAGCAAATTTCTATTGTATASAAATTTGGATTAACAATGCCATTGTCAACCTGGTAATCTGTGCTGCTTTTTACATCTGTGGTTTATAATATCTGTTTTTAGCTGTAGAAATAGGAAAGTCATCAGAAGTCCTTAAAATGATTACTTTAATACTTTGAAAGTATAGACTTCTGAAGYTGTTAAGGATTTGAGAAACATTTCTGTAGGGGATAATTTTAATGAGAGGCCAAAAATATCTGAACATGGTTCAGAGAGCAGTTACTTCACACACTTAAATTACTTTCCTCTTTCTGATTATTTATGGAAGAAGTATTTGTTTCCTTAAACTGTTCATGGCTGATAGATATTACACACAGTTTTCAGTTGCTTGAGTAGAAACAATTCCTTTCAACCTTTTCCCTCTCTATACAGTCAATGTATGCAATTTAATATAATGAAGCAAAAAAGCACATCTCTGAAAGAATATGCTGTGGCATCCATAGGARCGCCAATTTTTAAACTCTGTTAATACTGCAGAAGTTGCTTGCAGGTATTTACCRTAGAAATATTAAACAGAATGAAATTTAATATAAATTTAATTAACTACATCAGGATGACATTGTAAAACATGGAGGTGAGGTACTGAGAAAAAAAGTAGAAWTTTTCTAGAAATTGGTAAAAAAATCAAATCCTCTTTTCTCTGTGCTCTTTTAAACTAATCATGTATAAATATTATTTAAGTAAAATAAATGGTAAAATGAAATTCTGAACAGAGAATTAAATCTGTTGACTCACAGGTATTTTTATTCATTTAAATCACTATTATCATTCAAAAGAAGAAAATCTGTAGCTGGGTAAATCAGACTATGAAAACTGCAAATTAAATACTTTTTAAAACATGGGGGTTTTTTTTAGAATATGCTATTTCCTTTGCATTGCAGCTTTTAAATGAGGTCTGTAATGCTAACATACAAATAAAATATTTCTCTCAACATGTCAAACAGAAAGTGAAGTCAAAATACTTTGTCCTACATTATCATAGTAAAATAATTAATTGCTTGAATGTTATTTTGGTCATCTTTTTAAAAGTGATTAGTTATTGGGTAGGTGTGGAACTTTTTATCGTGAAATTTGTGACATTCACATGGCTGATACTGTTCCACTTTTCTCATAAAAATCAAAGCCRCAGTGGCAGAGTGAAGGAAAGCCCAAAATCTCAGGCAAAACCACTGTCTTTCACTGATATTTCACTGTGTTTTCAAGAAGGCTCTCAGCTTGTAGCCTACCATTTTTCTGTGCAGGCATGTGTCTAAGTCCAGCAGMGACTCAGCGCCTTCTGCGACGCAGCCAAGAGACAAGACAATAATTTGCTGCAACACGACGGAACACAGGGCATCAGCAGGGATGGTCCCAGTGATCTGCAATGTGCATGCACAGCTCAGTTTGAGGCATCTCAGGTTTGTGTTGCATTGCAGCTCTGCTGAGACACACATAATTGTGTGCAGTTAAGTAAACTGTCTGCACTTTGTTCAGCAATGCCTGCTTCTCGCCACATTCGCAATGCTAATAAATAAAGGATGATCAAATGGAATCCAGGATGGCTGCAGCTTTTGCAAATTTAGTTTGATTTCTCCAGAATCACTAAATGCAAACTAAGCCAGTGGGGAGTCATTTCTGCCCAGAGCTGCTGCTAGCTTCATAATTTACATTTTCAAAATTTAAACAAAAACTTTCATTTTTTACTCATGAAAGAATTCTTAAAGGATTTTTTCATTATTGAAGAATTTTATTCTTCAACACAACAAAATATATTTGTTTYAGGTAGTGCTTGGTTAAAAACATGAGGTCAGTCCTCCAAAAGGAGTAAATAAATAGAGCTGTATGAACTTCAGTGTTGCTCTTCTAATGGAACCAAACATAATCTAATCTAGTCAGATGTGAGACAGATGTTGCCCACATGTTCATGAAGAAACAAACCATGYCCTACACAATTTAGAGCAGATGATTGTATTTCCTGTCACAACTAGATGGAAGGTGTAGAATTAATTAAAGCATACCTGGTAAGTACAGGAACACTTGTGACTGGGAGAGATCAATGGGCAATTGCTCTGAAGGAGGTCCAAATTAGCTTTCAGAAATACATATCACTATTATAGCATTATAGAGTGAATTAAAGCTCAGATGATAATGCTTTCAGYAACCTATTGCAGACACAAACTCATCCTTTTCTTTGACAGCAAAAATTATTGTTCAASACATGCATAAATGTAAGATGTTACAGTTCAGCCTCCTATGTTCCCCTATTATTTTTGCCTGCAATAACAAATAGATTTGAAACTAAATAAAAAATAAGCCAACTTCTTTAGCCATCTTAATGAACTGCAACTCTACATAAGCATTATCATTAATATTTACATTTGGGTTATTTTCATAATTTATGTAGCCAGAATAAGAGTGTTTGTTTTTTTTTTTTTTTTTCTTTAAGCTTAATAATTATTGTACTGTTAACTTTAGTCTCATCTATTTTGACCGACTCCTACCATACTGATATAGATGTTTCCATTATATTAACAATATAATATATGGTTATAATTCTCCCATTGTGACACTCAACTTAGATACAAATTAGTGGCTGATTCCTTAAAATCATACCTACACTTACTGCAGATTCAAAATTTATGCTCCCAGTGCTGTCAGAAAACTACAGGTTAAATCACCAGCTATTCTTAAAATATCSCTCAAATAGCTGGATCAAAGAGTCTTGCAGGATTTTAAAACACACAGAATAAATCAATTGTTTTTTGTTGAAGAATGACTATTATTGGAAAATAAAKTAACTGATGTAACATCATAGGATGCTTCAAAAAATGGAGGTTTTTTTGCTGTGTAATACCAAACTTAGGCCCTCAAAGTGAAAAGCTTAATGCAGTGGCAYATGGCTCAATCTTTACATACATTCTGCCCATGACTTCCTTGCAGAGAGCTGTAGTGAGAGTTCTAACTAAAGCCAAATGCAGTTGATATTGAGTGTCATGTGAGGCTATTTTGTAGCAGTCATCAAACACCCAATTAATTGCTATAGATTTTAATCAGTAGTTAAAGAAACAGTGACAGCAGAGAGGTAAAMGCCCGGGTGGGACTTTAAATTATATAAATGAAATGATAGATTTTGAAGAGGTAGCTATTTGTGCCTTAAAATATGCTTATATTCTGCTGGACATGAGCATAATATAAATGAAGAGACAAATAATCCAGCAAATGTATGAACAATTTTAAATGTAAGTTGAATCCCACAAAAATAAAAATTCAAGATTCTGTTCTGGAAAAAGAAAAAAAAATGAAAAAAAAAAAAAAAAGAAAAAAAGAAGACTGATGTATTTTAGTACAGTGATTTATTTTACCAATCCATGTGTAAATTTTCCCAACTACATGATTTCACTGGGTAACTGAATTCATACGTTGCATTGTAGGTATTTCTTAAATAAAGGCTACATCTTTTTAAAAGCATAACATTTTTTCCCCTTCCACAATTCTGTGAAGTTAATTCAACCATTTTGTGCTTCTTTAAATGTGTTGTAAGTTTGAAGTACAATGGCTGCATTGATATTATCATATACTGATGGARCAACAGCAAGTTCTCTAATATTTCAAGAGTCCTTAAGAAGGATTGTCTTTCTGCTGTAGGAGAACAAGAACTGGGAAGTTACAGCCATTTTGTTCAACCAACTTTGTCTTTTCTGATGGAGAATTAAGCTGCTCAGTGCTGATTATTTAAAATAGCATCCATAACACAAAAGTAGTGCTTTAACACAGAATACTATCTAATGCATATGTTAGGGAATTTTTTTAAGTTTCTGGTCTCTTCTAAAGGTTTGTTGGGCCATAAAAAATCATCTGTCACTAACCTTATGCATTCTATCATAAATCTTTTGGAGGCACACACTTGCAGAAAGTATTCTAATGTTAGAAAAGGGGGCCTTATATAATTGTATAGAATAATAAATATTTCAGATTCTTTACCGGCATCTATTTCATTTCATAAAATTTGCGTTAGAGATTATCCACCTTCCTGATGTCCTTTTTACTTTAAGGGTAATCTGGGTCACTGATGACAGTTCAAATCTCTGTTAATACCAAAGTCATCATTGTTCTATGCAGCACATTTATTTTACTAATTCTGGATAGTGTAAAAGTTAACATCGCAAAGCAATGAGCAGATTTGGGTAACCAAAAAGTTATCACAATACGATGAGGGAAGGATTGAATCACAGAATCAATTAGGTTGGAAAAGACCTGAGATCTGAGATCAGCAAGTCCAGCCTATATTGAACATCACCTTGTCAACCTCACCATGGCTCTGGGTGACACATTCAGTCTTTTCTTAAACACCTCTAGRGACTGTGACTCCACAGCCACCCTGGTCAGTCCATTACAATGTTTAATCATCTTTTAAGAACGAATTATTCCTAATGTCCAACCTGAACTTCTCCTTGTGCATTAATAGATATATAAAATAATGCAAAAACGTAACATAAGTTTCAGTCTCGGCATTAATTTTCTGTCTTCAGAAATTTCAACRAAGTTCTTAACACCATTGTCATGTTAATTTTTGTATGTGTTTTTGCATGAAAGTTCAAMACCAGAAATAATTAGATTTACATATGCAGTGCCTGGTAGAGCTGATAAGAAAGCATTTCTGTGGAAGTCAATACTTCTGATTTAGCGCAACAATCAAGATGATGTTCATATTTCTATCTTTCTATTCTCTGGAGTGCTTCCTGTATATTTTTTACTGTTAGGAATTAATCTTTCTCTTTGCATTACAAGATGACTATTGTAGATYTTTAAGTCTTAATAATTCTGTTGATAACTTCTTCTGCTATAGAAATATAAAGCACTCTTGCTTGCAAGGTAAAGTWTATAGACTTTAATCAATATGAAAGTGCACAAGCTTACATTTTTATAAGTTTGATTTTTATATATTAATATCAGAACAATAATTTTAATTTAAAAAATGTTAATAAATTGAGGTCACTTCCATGGTAACAAAAATGATAGCATAGGCATAAAAATAAATGTGAAAAATCCACAAAGAATATACAGAAGAACATATAGAGAATATATAGAATAAAAGCATAAGAAAAATTATTTTTAAACTAGTTTTATTTGTGTGTATTTTATCTTGTCAACAACTAACATACAACTTATGAAGTTACATACCAGATAAAAAGAACAATTTTTAAAACAAACAAACAAAAAAAAAATTAAAGAAACAAAAATTAATTTGACATTTTATGACAGCTGCTACCAAGAAATACACTGCAAGGTGCAAACATCAGCATTCAAATTATGCAGTTTGGGGGCAGTCATCTTCYCCTTCCAAGGCATGCAAGCAGAATATCATTGTTCCATCTGGCTAATCTGCCAAAAGAAGGCACTTCAGTAAGGCTGATTGCCTGAAAAATATGCTATATTAGTGCTGGCTTGGTCACATTGGTCTTTTTTTTTTTTTTTTTTTTTTTTTTTTTTTTCTCTCAGGCTGGCAATGGATGCTTCAGAAAACCATGGCAAAGTTGAGATTTCAGATGCCTTTCAATTCCCTCTCAAAGCCAACATGACAGCTCTGTAACCTAGTGTGGAGTCTGGCTGCTTGTCATGTTCCAATTAGTGAAGCAGATGTGAAAGGTTGATTATCATCACCTTAGCCTTCAATTTAGCTTGAAATGGAAGACTCATAACTATGCAGGAATTTACTTGTTCTGTTGTCTTTCCCTATGTGCAYAATAATTTCTATAATAAGTTATTTCATTTTAACTTTTAAAATATTGTTCTGCTCTACTTTTAGTGCTCCTGGACAATTTTTGGCTCTTAGTAAGTTAATGGCAGTTCTGTCATAACCATTAGTGKGAATATAAGTAGTTCCTATAATGTGCTAATTATTTTAAGCCAACTCCTAATATGTAACAGACAGTTCTCTATTGCTATATTATTACTTAATTAATTTGCCATAAGATATACTGATAAAAATGTATTCAATCCACTTCATTACGTGTCAGTTTCAAATAATTTTCTGTCTCATTATCAGAGTTCTTTCCCATAATAAATGCGAAGCCTTATGAATACCTAAGAGATTGTTAACTTTTTCAAATGGTTTTTAATGCACTGGCCTGATGAYTTCAGGGGCTACTTGAGTACAGGCTAAGTCTTTAACTAGGGTTCTCGTACATGGGAAGCGGTGACCTCCAGATTCTTCAGAGCTTTACTAAGACCCACTTCAGTGACAACTCCATCAGCTCTTTCCCTCTTGCTCTGCACACGGAAGCACACGGGTCATGTGTGAGAACGAAAGGAAAGTCTCCCATTCAGTAAAAACCAGTAGAGCAGCCATGGCTGAAAAGCTCCATCTCTACCCATAGTCCAGTTTCCAGGGAGTGCTCTGAAATATACAACTCCCATGAAAAAAATTATTATCAGACCTTATGTAGAGGCAACTGGAGGTCGGTAACAAGATTCAAGGAAGAGACAGGTTTAATCATCAATGCAATGATAGTTACCATCATGATGAAAGGACTGTAATAATAGAAGTTGAGGAGTAGAGCTGCAGTAGCTCTGTCACAGGCTAACCAAACAGTTGGCAGAAAGAAATTACCAGAAAGCTTTGCACAGAACAGAAAAAAAAAAAAATTTTTTTCTTCACCCAATACAGAGAAGTTATGTGCCTCTATTGTCTGTGGAGAGAAGCTACAGAACTAATTTAGATAGGATGTCTTGCATTTTAGGCAATTTCAGCGAAAGGAATCTTAATGAATGCTGAAGAAATGTACTCAATGTTAAAGAGAAAAGGCAAGAAAAAAATGTACAGAGATTATTGTGATTCCTCACAAAAATACATAAAAGCCATATGTCATGTCTTCTAGAGATTTCTTCTGTTTTTTAATTGAATTTGAAACACATAACACTAACCAGTTCATTTTTCCTGCTTTTGAATATCAACCTTGCAACTCTCTGAAATTTTAATTTCTTGTCATATTTTTTCTATTTCTTTTTGACACTGGTATCATAAGGTTTTATTTTAATAAAAATACATAATATTTGAAAAACATAATATTATCTGAATGATCTGAAGTTTCTAGCTCTGTTACTTTTTAGAAAAATTGTCTTTGTSACTGAAAGAAATAGATGAAGACTTCTTATATAATAGGAACCACCAGCAGTGCTTTAAGCCTCATGAAATTACAATATCAGATGATAAACCAGTGTGTTTGTAAAATCAGACAGTTTCTATTTCAGATGTACTTCCACATATACCTCTTCAAAGTTTTAACAAACTATTTTCATCATTAGATTATATGTGAATAGTGCAGAGTGATTTCAAAACAACCGAGGCAACCTTGTCAGCTGGTTTGGCATGATTTTGTGATTCTGCTGCTCCGGTCCTTTAAACTCATGCTCTGCTTGTTTTTTTGTTACTCTGATGAAAAAACTAAAATCATGGTAAAAAGATATAAAATGTGAAGTCMTAAACAAACACTTTTTTTTTGTTCTTTTTCCCCAAACAAGTTTTTAATAGTGTATTATGGTGTGACTCTCATCAAAACAATAAATATTCATCAACTGATCAATCTGAAATTAATGAATCATATGGAAGAATAATTTTAAGAGGTCATTTATGAAATTGAGGTATTAAGTTACTAGATTATACTTACAGCAAATGTCACTGAATGCAATAGAAATAATGATTTGCATTAATTTTCAATTTTTTACATTTTAAAATCAAAATATGAAGGTAACAAGACATTTTTCCTTTGAAAAAATTGCTAAATTGTATTATTCCAGTTCAGTGCAGTATCATCAATTTATTAAGTTACCACTTTATATATCACCAGGGTCTCTACTGAGTGTGACAGGTACATTTCCTTATTCCAGTTGAGAGTTTTTTCCACAGCCTGTGAAACTGTTACAGCAATTGCTGATCTGCAAGCAAATATTCAGCAAGTAAATGTTCTCAGATAGCGCCTAATTGAGACTGAGAACAACATCAGCTGAAACTGACTCTGAGGAAAGCATCTTCATGGGGGCTTGATCAGCCATGCTTGTTAATTCTAATCCTGACTAGATCATTTATTTCTGGAAGTGTTAGTAACAGCAGATAGTAATTATCCCACAGTGAAGGAGAGTGCAAAGGGTCACTTTCTCATTAAAAGGAGAAAATTAAACACACCAGATCTAAACCAGTTTTTTACCTTTTATTTAACACTATTTTTGTGAAATTACTTCCAACTATAAATAAATAAATTATTCTGAAAAAGGAATTATTTTTATTCTGTATAAATAAATAATGCTATCATATGATGCATACCCAATACCAGATGAACATATATTTAAGCTCTTTTATGCTATTCAGTGATAAAATATGTCATAATATTAGGTATGTTTGGAAAAGGAAAAGTTTCTTTAATCATATTTGCTTCTAGACTACAGAGAAGGTTCCACTCACANAAAAAAAAAAAAAAAAAAAAAAAAAAAAAAAAAAAAAAAAAAAAAAAAAAAAAAAAAAAAAAAAAAAATTAAGTAAAAGTACATTTTAATTTGGTAAAATTTTCCAATAAAAGTATCGATTAATTTGTTTATTATTGGTCAAAAGAGTGAAAAAAATAATTAGTAAAATGCTTTAATACTGTTTTAGCTTACTTAGCTTTCTAATCTAAGTCAGTATTCATAACTTAAGTAAATTTACTAACAAACAACATGATTCATGTAAAAACCTCTGAAGCTTAGAAGATTAACTGCAAGAGAGTCACATGAATGTCTGACTGGGAAGTTTCCTTAAAATCTGTTTGGTTAATATTTCAATTRTATTGGCAAATGCAGTCAAAACTACAAAATTTGAACTCAGTGAAATCCAAACATTGATTGTAATGCTGAAAGRAATCCTCAGCAATACTGTAAGTGAAAACTTGTGTCTGGAAGGAGAATAAATATTTGGTCTGTCTTAGAAATTGAGAAATAAGAATGCCCACTTGTTGTATTTATAAAAGCATAATGACATATGGGCAGAAATGCTCTATATTTTGTAGGTTAGAAGTCAACTGCTTCTACTAATTAAAATGCAGACAAACTCTCACCCAGCTGCAAGACCATGAATAACTGTGACACTTACCCAATAGCACCTTGCCAGTTTACCATTTAATTTCAGCTGTGAATACCATTTTTTGAATTGATTGCTTTTCTTCTAGCTGCAAATAAATGCATAATGGGTGTTTTTTATAGACATTTACTACTTTAAATTTCAGTATTCAATATTTTGTCATTGGAAGTTCAGTGACATGTGACCTAACATAATAAACAAAGCAACAGCTAATATGATGAAATATTTCACTCTATGTCTTTGTACACCGATATAAAGATATTTTAATTTATAGAATTTTATTAATGRTCAGTCAGATATTTAGATTTGTCTCCAGGTTTTATGTCCATTTTTCCCTTTTTTTTCACTGGGTCATGTGTTTTATTACATGTGACCTGAGCAAGTGGTCACACTTACTTCAGAAAAATTTACTGGGAAAAAAAAAAACCCCACGATAAAATCATGTTTATTCTATACTTCAAAATGCCAAGTGTTAGATAAGTGAGTGAAATAAATCATGTCTATTTCTATGTACTTCCCAAGGGCAACAAACATTGGGTTTTTAATATATCTAAACTTAAGTTCTTGTCTCATTTTAGTCAAATATTAGAGAACTTTACTTAAAATAATTGTTAAAATGTCTTCACATCTCCATAAATTATTTTCTAACTATACTTCAGTAGGTCAATTTATGATTCATTTCCTAAACTATTCCTTCTCCCTTTTGCCAACACAMGGTAACTATATTTAAACACTTCAAATACAGATTATCAATAAGTGCAAATATGCCAGGACTRTGAGGAATAATGCAGATACACTAAAAGGTTGTTGTTGACATCATATTTCATATAATATATCTCACAGCTAATCTTTCTTTACCTATTACCCATCAAGGACATATTTTCCACAGATGATTTTTCCATCATCATTCCACAGATGATGATGCAGTTCTGGAAGAAGCAATTCAATTCAACCTAAAAAGAAGCACCAAAACTAATGTCAAACAGAAGCACACACACAGAAGCATTTAATGTCACTCAAAAACCCACTGGTATCTAACAATTGATAGGGAACTGGTAATAATGAATTTACAGTAAGGAAACCATTGGACTTCTGCTTGTCTGGGAATCTCAGATTTGTAAAATGTCACTACTGCTGTGCTTAGGCAAATAAAACTCTAGTCTGCTTTAAAGTGATCCAATAGCTCTSTCTGAGATTCACTGACTGCATTGATGCCCTTTTCGAATATCTCCAAGAATGAAGACACCTTGTGCTCAGATATCTCATGCACACACACAGATGCCTGGATGCATGAACTGGAGGCACTCTGACTCTCAGGCACATTAACTTCAGGTAGTGTTGGTGCTCAAACAAGGATTATTACCATAAAAATAATCTTTTCTGTATGCCACTTCATATGTTTGCTGAAGCTAAGGCAGGATTGCACAACAGATACTGATAACTAGAATAATTTCAGTGTTTTAACAGTGCCTTAGCATTTTCCTTTATCTTTTCCTTTTGTGGGACTTGGTTCTCCAGAGAGCTCATTTGTCAGGTACAAATTTAAAAATTCTGGGGTGGGGATCCAAAAATAGTGAGAAAACTTCAGAATTCTTCTTAGGGTTTCATGAATCCTAAGCACAGTGAAAAGCGAAAAGAGTAGTGAAAAAAATTTAGAGCAAATTGAAAGCATTGTAAATTATTTTTGTTAATTAAACCTGAAAGATAAGCTGTTAAAAGCTTTTTGTGTGCTGCTTAGGTTGTTCCTACCATGAGAAGAAAAACAAAAGAAAACAACAGAAAAAAAAAGTTGTTGAGTTTTCTTCTATTAAACAAAGAATTCAGAAACTGGATATAGTCAGAGGTATTTGAAGGTTTCTGGAATTAGTGGGCTGACCCTGGMTGGATACCAGACACCCCCAAATTTGCTCTATCACTCCCGTTTGCAACTGGACTGGGGAGAGAAAATATAGTGCAAGGTTCATGAGCTGGTCTAAGGACAGAGAGAGATGTCTCAAATAACACCACAGGAAAAACAGACTGAACCTGGGGACAGTACCTGAATTTWTTACTAACAAAGTCAGAGCAGGATAGCAAGAGGATGGGGTGCCTTCCAGAGCAGACAGTTCTCCACAAAGCTCTCACATGTGAGTCCATCCCAGAGCCATTACTGTGATTCCTGATTGRCATGGCCTGGCCAGGGGTGGCATTGGCTCTGCTGRCCATGGAGAAATATTCCTGCAGATTCTCATAGAAGCYACCCCTGTAAACCTCCATCTACCAGACCCTGGCCACACGAGCTCAGTAGCTGTTAGGTTGGATCTTAACTCTGATTTTGTTTTTCAGTCCTATAGAAACATAGTTAATTATAGTTAATTGCCTGGAAGATAACTGCATTAAACAAAAGTACTCAGAATAATGGGAACAGTAATATGAAATSCTCAAAAGTGTTTAATCATGATTATTCCCAATTTTATCCACTGGAATCAGTGGAAGTCACAAGTCATATTATACCCACAGAGTTTCCACCATAATGTAAGAGTTAAAGATAAACAGATTAAAAAATACTTCTTTTAAGGACAAGGACCTATGTACTAAAAATCGATTTAAAGCAATACTCAAGAGATGCTTGTTACTGCAACTAGCAACACACCATCTCATTTTCCTATTCCCCAGTTGTTCAGGAGCAGTAAAATGCATATCAGTATGGAGATTTTTTGCAATGGGGCACACACTTTTTGCTAATGAAGCAAGTCTGTCAGAGCAACAGAGATGGAAGAAAGTGTAATTGGATCTTACTTGAAAACCTTCAGCTTAAGTTATGGTCCAGAACTGACAAGTTCTGTCAATATTCACAGAGAGATTTATTACTATGTCATATATACTTAGAATGACACACATATTTCTGCCATTATAAAATAAAATAAATAGTGTTATTATCTTATYTTGAACAGTTTGTGTGTTTTGAGTGCAAGAATTTTTTTTTTTTCACTTGCATGAAATTTGCAATTAACTGCAGGTTTTGGTTCCTGATTTTATTGGAAATAAGCAGATCATTGTAAATACTGTAAAAGCTCATTATTTCATTTGCATAAATGAAAACCAAGTAGTGAATTGAACTAAGGAAGACATATTCTGCTATTTAGATAATTAATTTTACTTCATTTTAGAGTATAAGAACATAATTTAAAACTAAATTAATAAAAATACAATTTTAAATACACATTTTTAGTAACTAGAGTGGGCTAAATATCATCACTTAATTTCATTCACAAACACATGATSAGAAATAACTCACTACAAAAAATATATAATGATAAACATGAGAAACTTTGAAGTAAGGGGAGGCTAATTTCTTTAACATTTTTAGTGTGACTCATGTTCCACATTTTCAGTCTCTATAATTTATGAATGTTTTAATATGTTGAGTAGATGAATATTTCTCTAAATGAACAATGGCYAACCAAAGCCTTCTTTCTAGAAGGATACTGTGTTTCTGTCTTATCTCCATCATTTATCATGTTTTAAATAAATGTTTTAAGTGYTGGATTTTAACCTATCCACAGTGGTAGACATGTGATTTATTTCCATTTTCTTTTGATTTTTTGCATTGAAATAATAAACAGAAACGAGACCTAATTCTGAATATAAACTGAGATCCACTGTCTCAGATGCAGATCTGAGATAGCTTTGAATGATCTCAAATGCTGAGTAGGAAAATTAATTTCAGAATTACAGAAAATTTCAGAAAATCATTGAAATCTGCCTTCTTGAAATCTGCATAATCGATCAGCCACTTGGTGAATAATTACATTCTTACCTCTGCTTCTCTTTCTATTTCTTTCTTGCTGAGCCGTCATTCTTACAGAGAAAAAAAAATACTCATACAAAAGTTTGGATCACAATTATATTAGAGGACATCAATCAAATAAACTGTGATGTTTCCTGAATTAGGCTCTTTTTTTTTCTAAAGAAATGTCAGTAACATCTTCTGGGTATCTGCAGTATCCATTTAAAATTTGATAGGACATTTTTCTTAGTCAATTATATTTATGAAAATTYCAAAAGCCTGTTTTGAACTGCTAATCTATATTAACTGTGATAATGCATGGCTAAACTATCTGAAAAACACTTTTACTGAYCACTGTTATTAGCTGAGAAATGCCAAACACAAGGATTTTTAGAGAAGAAATATCTAGCAAGCACATGTGTAAAAACATATCCTTTATTTTAAGATGTAATTGCATAGCTCTCAGAGGGGATTCTAGGCACTTAATTCTCCAAAGTACCTAGTTGGAGTCCCAAATTTAGTACTTAGATATGGGACAAAATTTGAGAAAAGGTTCTCTTTTCTGGGTCCTCCTGATTGGCCTATTTAGCATCATTGACTGCTGGGAATTGTACATCTGAAACCTGGGGTGGCTGAATGCCTACAGGATGCTTTGCCCTAGTCTTAAGTATCTGTAAGGCAGATAGGTAAGATATGCATACTTAGATTTTCAAATA
>NW_026623558.1:198562-210239 GCF_030028575.1 Malurus melanocephalus
AAGGGAAGGGAAGGGAAGGGAAGGGAAGGGAAGGGAAGGGGAAAGGAAAAGGTCCTTAAAAATTTTACTATTAGAACTTAAATTTTGTACTCCCAAGGACCTCTTATTGAGGAAGGTTAACACTATTTCTTCTTCCCTACAGAGAATGAGAATTATTGTTCATGGAGCTTTTTGTAATTCCTCTCTAAAAAAAGTCAGGTGAACAACTTGCCTTACAGGAAGACATAGTTGCTGTCTTGACAAGCCTTGAGAGGGTAATTGTTGTATAAATGCCCAGTTTTTCACTGGCTACTGCTTCAAAGAGAAAGTGCTGAGTATGCTGAGGGAGAACACATTGTAAATTCATGTCTTATCTCTATCAGCTGTTTTTGCTGATCATGGACAGTCAGCTAAACATCTATAAACCCTGTTYAGTCATGGAGCTGGAAAGGATAGATCTGAAGAATGAAAAATATGCTGGCAATGTGACAGATCTTCCTGCTGTCCAGCCCATCAAAAATGGTGCTGAGCGTATCTGAAGGAGGCAGATGATGAATCAGTGAGTCAGGCTAACAGARGGACATAAAGAAATTGACAGTTCTGTCAACTAGCTCTTGCTGGAAAGCAATTAGGTTATAATGAATAAGAGAAATAAATCATGCAGGAACTGTAGATATTTAATTAGAGGAAACCTCCTCCCAAAGTAGAGAATTGCTGTAAACTTTCAAAGAGGAAATAGAGATTGCAATGTTTCCACTGCAAAATTAAAATGAAGAGACAGAACAAAAAAGCACAAATGGATAGTGTAAACTCATAATTTCCTCAATTCAGCTTTTCTTACTGTCTGTCCCATCGTTTTCCTTTCTTAGCCTGTCTCCACCTCCATCTTAATCTGAATTTTGTTACAGAATAGCCATCATGACCGCTCACTCAGAATGGAGGTGCAGAGACATACTCACATAAGAGCAGGTATATAAAGGAATATCAAGGTCTCTGGGAAGACAAAGAGAAAGAGAATAGTGGAAATGTGATGGGAGGTCAGTATTGGCCCAAAGAGACAGGGCAGTATCTGGGAGTGCTGCTCATGTGGCCTCTGAGAAAGCATCGTATGAACTCCTTCCTTACTTACCACAATGTGACTGATCTAGGAGTCAGAATCTTAAAATTCTCTATTTAAAATTAAATGGTCACATGATTTTCCTTTCAGYAACTTACGTGTGTCTGTGAGTGCCTATGTGAATTCTGTGAGTTTTCCACTTTCTCCAGTTCCTGTCTCCTGAGTGGAACTGTGCTGGGTAATAAGAATCAGGTACCACTGACATCTGCTCCAACTAATAAAGACTGCAATACCACAAAAGTATTTACCTTCCTAGCCACATCTGCTGTTACTGGCTTTCTCCTCTTGGCAGTAAATTTGCTTCCTCCCTGGTTTAAAATCCTGTTGCCATCCATAAGTATGGTGGCAATGGTTTGTCTTATTTATTTTACTGCCATGGAGACCTTCATCTAGGGAAATGGAGCACCAATATGCTATTCTGAACAAGCATTTCCCCACAACCWCAAACAGTAATTGGCTGCTTATGAYGGAACCCAAAGCTAATAAACTTAGTTTATATAAATGCAACAACTGTACACCTTACAAAATTTGTACAGGACATTGGTGCTGACCAGATTTCAAATGGAAGATGGCAAAACTCTGTGTATCTAATGATGAAAATCAGTTGCATTATTTCTTTCAAATATCTTATTTTCTTACCTAATATATGTAAAGTGCCATAGGCTGACCATATCAACATTTACCAAAAAGTAAATATTGACCAGAAAGTTTCCAACAAGTAGAAATGTGAAGTAGAGGTGGAGGGCAGCACAAGGTAAGTCTGTATAAAGTGAGTTTGACGGACCTGAACTTGGAGACATTAATGGTTCCCAGGCATTTGATGRTTTCATTATCTTACTTCTGCTGTAGAATTTCTCAAGATCTTGTTTTTTATTTTACATTGAAATGTGAACTCAATAATTTCTAGACAGCCAACATGAATATAGCTTAAGTGAGTCATGATGTATGCATGTACATAAAGCCAGAAAAAATAGATTTCAAGGGCATTAATCATCTGTATTTCTCAGCAACGCATTGGTAGGTTGTATTCAATCCTGTACCTTTTGTTCAGGGAAGATAACAGCAGCAGAAGCAATTGTCAGGAACTGATAATGGTTCAAATCGTGCTTTCATGAAATGAAAAGGATCCAGAAAAAACTAAGGGAATCAAAGACTGGCTAAAGTCGTGTTCTTACTGGAGCTGTAAAGATTGAATAGCTTAATAAGCCTGTGATAATCTTACTTATAAATTAAAGAAATATTTTGGATTTCTCAGAGGGTATTAATATTCTTCCCTTTCTAAAATGAGCATTGCTGATACATATATAGATAGCTACATGTCTTGGGAATACACGTCTACTTTTCCCACTGGATGCCACTGTTTGATCAAATTCAGGCAAAGAAAATCCTGGAATATTTGTGAAAATTTGTAGCTGAGAAAAGCCATTAATTCAAATTAAAACATCGGCTCTTTAGGAAACATTTGAAGCAGGTTTTATTAAAGTGCCTGAAGCACAATTACTGTGGCTTTAGTATGGATTACACAAAATTAAAGATTGCAAGAGGAAATAAAAATAAACTTACAAGGCATGAGAGAACAATAGAAAAAAATAGTGACATATAAAAGCAAAATTTATTTGTTCAATAACAGACAAATGTTTCAACATCTTACTCATTTTGGGTATGAGTTTGTAATTTGACATTTACTGATAAGAAGGGACTTGGCAGGCAGTAATAATAAATTATTTCTCAGGTGAAATATCAAGTACATTCTTCTTTGTTATAATAGAATTAGCTTAAAATGAGCATTTTCAGTTATTTCTGAAAGCAAATATTATGATTTTATTGTCACTGGAACCAACAGCACTTTCACCACTCACTTTCAGAGGTTATGATCAGACCAACATGAATATTACAATGTACTGGCTTTGACTAACTCCTTAGAGAAGCCTTATTTGAGTTACAATAAAGGTATTTAAACATTGGTAAATGCTCTAGTATAAAACAAGAAACTACTTCTAAAACATGGRTTTACAAAGTGCATTGCCACCAGAAAAGAAAATATTGTAAGAACATACCAGAAATAGCAGGATATATGAATAAGACACCAAAAAAAGTCAAAGACTGTAAGTAAAATTAAATCAATTTCAGAAGATTAATTCAAAAGACAAGGAATGATGACAAACTCATAAAGAAACACAAGAGAAAAGGAGAGGAATATTAGAGAGAGAAAAAGAAGGTGATAGAATTTTAAATTGTCCATTGAATATAGGTTACCAAAAGCTAGTCATTTTTATAACATTTGAAACTCTGCTTTTGCTTTTTTTGTATAATCTAGAGTTTTACATGAATTCTGACAGCAAGACATTGGTTTGATTAAATATTTTATATTAATCTTTGACTTTTGTAAGTACATTCCAAAAATGGAATACTTCAGCTAAGTAATTACAGTTACCTTATAGCAGAGCCATAGTGTGGGGATTTTTTGTGATAAAATGAAGTAATCTTTCCCATTACTCTTCAGCATCTAAGACATTGTACTTAATTTTAAGATGTCTTTACATTATAATATTCCTAGAATTCTGAAGATGTATCATACATCACTCTGAAATACATTCCTAAGGCGTGCATTGCCACAGAAAGGAGCAGTTCKCTCCTAAATTTGACAAATTGCTTGCAAGCAAGAATAACAAAAGCCAACCTGTTTCAAAGATGCGTATATGACAAGTCCAAGTTTTATTCAACACTGAAATTCACTGTGTCACGACTTGTTTTAACAGATTACTTCAAATGGAGGCTGCACTGTAAACCTTGAAATAATTGGGAAGTTTGGCTAGCTTAGTACAATGCAGCTTTTATGCTACTTTTGACAGTGTTTTGTAGCATTCTAAAACAGAAAACTTTCAATGTGTTTCTTGGAAGCTGATACAGCATGGCTGTCTTGAGCCTTGGATCAGGGGAGGAAATTCTGGCACAAGACATTCAATTTGGTACTGAGGTGGAATAGTGGAAGTTAAGAATCAGTAACAAGAAGGCAAATGACGAGGTAAAAATTGTGAAAGACAGACTCAAAAATGAGAAAAAGAGAAATGTTTGGTAGAAACCAACAAATAAAAATAGAGAGGAGTAAAGAAAGAAAAAATGAGAAACAAAATTATAAGTTTTATAAAGCAGCTTCCTTTTTTATTTGTTTTGTTTTGTTTTGGTTTGGTTTGGTTTGATTTGGTTTGGTTTGGTTTGGTTTGGTTTATTTGTTGTTTATTTTTAAATATTTATTCTTCCCTGCATTTATTCTGGGGGTGTATTTTTGGACAGGATAAATCATCTCAGGGAGTACTAGTGAGTATGTTCTGTGTTTTTATCTCTATATACATTTATGTATGTCTGTGTCTATGAGCACGAGTGTTTGTGCATCTAACTATTCTTTTTATGGAATGTTACTGTACTGCCATCATTTGATGAAATTTTCCCTTTGTGTTTTTTTCCTTTTATCAAAGATACTTTAAGCAAAATCCTCACTGACTCATCTTGCCACTYACACATTTTCTAGGCCCACAGTTTCTCAACTTATAGTCTGTTTTTTCTGTTTTTCTTTCTGTGGTTTATTGTGGGTTATTTTAATCTCTTACTTTAGAAAGTCACTAAGAATCTTTACCTCTAACCATGGAAATTGCAAACAAAGASCTGTCTCTAGGTGATAAATGAAGTACAGTCTTTCTTATTTATCTGTTCTTAAATGTTTAATGCAATTGTTAGATTTAGTGTGGTCAATTAATACGGTATAAATGAGCACAGTACAAGACAGAATAGTTTCCATGTTAAACACAGATATCCTTCTGTGGTTTTCATAACCTAATCAGAAATAAATTGCATTTCTATATGCTCCTTATGACATTTCCATGTGCTTTTATTGACAAATTTTTGATCATAATTTGTGATAATGAAAAAATATGAGTATAAATCATTTTTTTGTTTGTAGACCATATGTTTCTGGATGGATTTGTGAATTTAMTGATTTATTCTATCTGAGCTGTAGTTTACTTTAAGTATTTTAAAATATCACAAGTTTTTTTTTAAATCCTATTGATGTCAGCAGAGTCACTAATTTTTGGAAGGTAATAAAATGATCCACTTTTTTTTTTTTTTTTTTTTTTTTTTTTNTTTTATGTCTGAGTTCATGGTAATAATTGGAAGATAAAAATTGTAATTTTAAGGGGCTATTATAAGCAAGTTATATTTTTCCTAGTATTTTTTTTACCGCAGGAAGAACAAAGTTTAGGGCATAGTGAAGTTTAGTAGGTTATTATATCAAGACTTTAAAAAGTCTTCTGTCTTTGAAGTCTCTGCAAAAACATACTTCTATTGTGGCTAAAATTAAAATCTATTTCAGGTCCTCAATATGGAAAAGTGGATATTTATAGAAAGGGTTAGGGAGAACATGTCTCAAGAACTTTAAAATAAATTCTACTCTGTGACCTTCATGTATTAGGTAGCAGGAAATCTTCATTTCATTGTGGTGACAAAACAGCAGTTCTCTTTCAGACCAAACACTCTATAAAAACAGCAGTATTTTGCAAAATTTATTTTCTTATCCTAAACTGCATTGTCTACCCTAGGGTATTGTTGTTTAATCTGTCAGTACTCTAAGATATTATACAAGCAGATAAATTAGCTATAATCCTTGCCCCTGAAGAGTTTCATTACACATAGGTACAGTCATATGAGAGAAGGTAAARCAAAAGATGGAATTAGAGAGACAAGGAAGGACATCAGTTTTAATGGTGCTTTTCATAGCTTTCTATTCAGATAAAAAAATTCTTTTTCATGGAGGAGTAATGCAATAAAAACAAACAAACAAACAAAAAAAAAAAACAACAAAAAAAAACAAACAATAAGAGCTGTGGGAAAGATGATGAATGTGAGGAGGAAAAAAGAATTTGTAGCCAACAAGTACGGACAACTAGGGGAAAGACGTGAAATGAAATGTGTGTCTAAGTTTTGCAAGAAAACCAGTGATTGGTGAAGCAGAGGTGCATGATACACAAAGCTGATCCCAGAGCTGGAGACCTTCATTTCTGTTGTGAGAGGTACCTTGAAGAAACAGAGCAGAGAAAGCAAAATAGTAATAAGAAGAAACAAAATTAACTTGCCCTGCCTGCTTTTCTGAATCTCTTCATACTGATAGAAGTTAGCCTCTCTGAGAGTACTTTTCTCTTTCTTGCAACAAATATCTCCCAAACCCAAGGTAATTTTGCATTAATTTATATTTCTTTTTTTTTTTTTCTTATTTTTGTATCTGTTCACAGCCATATAATGATTCTCCTCACATCAAAGCTTTTGACTCTCCCAGCAGGTTTTATCAGTGAGATGTCTCTTGAGCCTTTTTGTCTCCAGGCTAAGCACATCCAGCTGTTTCAGCCTCTCCTCATACTACAGGTGCTCCAATCTCTTGACAGTGATCAGCAAAGATTATTATCTTTGTGGTCCTTCATTGGACTCTCTCCAGTGTAAACATGTCTTGTATTGGAAAATCAGGACAGACAGCACTTTTGTGCTCCAAAAATATTTCACAAGTCCTGAATAGAGATGAAGGGTCACCTTCCTCAGCCTGCAAACCAYAGTTTTTCTTATACAGCCCAGGAGGCTTTTGGCCACAACGCCAGACATCCAACTTGGTGCCCACCAGGATCACCAGGGCTTTTTTCTGCAAAGCCCTCACCAGATACTGCTGCCTTGAGTTATACTTGACATYTCCTTTTGTTGATGTTTGTGAGATTCCCCTCAGTCTGTTGGGGTCTGTTTGAATGGAAGCACAATGACCTGATATAATCAACATTCTCTTTTGTGTCTTCTGGAAACCCATTGYGGGTGCTGTATATCCCATCATTCACATCATTAATTAAAGTGAAAAAGTATTGGCCCAGTCTTGACCCTAGGGCAGACCATTAGTGACTGCCCTCCAGCTGAACTTTGTGCCCATCTATGGCAACCTTTTGATCCTGGCAGTGCAGCCAGCTATCAAATAATTTCACTGTCCATTTAATCAGTGTGTAATTCAACAGTTTGTCAATGAAATATTATGACATTGTAGAAAACCCGGCTAAAGTCAAATTGTACATCTACCACTCTGCCCTCATCCACCTTTCCAGCCATTTCATCATAGAAGGTGATTATCAGGTTGATTAGGCATGTTTTCCCCTTCATAAATCCATACTGACAACACCCAAGAGCCACCATCTCCTTCAAATTCTCAGCAAAGAATTATTTGCTTCACCACCTTCCGGGGGAATGAGGTGAGACTCATCAGTTCACCAGAGGATCACGAGATCCTCCTTCTTACCCTTCCAAGGATGACACTGATCATTACTTTCCTGCAAGCCTCAAGAGCCTCCTCCACTTGCCATGACCTTTAACAAATAACTGAGCATGGCCTTACAGTGCCATCTCCCTCAGCAGCCATGGTTGTATCATATGGGGTACCACACACTTGAGCCTATTTTTTTTTTTTTTTTTTTTGCTTAGCATTTGACAGGGAGCCACGATTTTTAACAAAGTCACAACCCCAAATATTTTCATACAACCCTGAGCTAGCACAGTGTGATTGTGACCAGCCACAATTTCCACTTTATAAATAATTACAGAAAAGGAATGTACACACAGCAGCTGCCACTTTTGTCAGTATCACACTCTGCATGTTTTCATGACTTTTTAKTCGACAAGTTTCCATTTGTTGAAACTGTCATGCTCATTTGCTCTCTGAGAAGCTTCTGGTGGTTCTCAGTTTTGCCTTCAGACCAACAAAGGCTCATATCTGAAAATATAARGGATTTTCCATACAGAAATATGTATAAATGAGTCCAAAAATATTTCAAAAAAAGTAACACATGTATATAAATATATATMTTTATATATGTTTACATTTGTATGTAGTTATATATCTATATAAAAATTAATTTATGGATCCAAAAATGTGCCTGGACAAAACATCTTGAAGTGAAAGTTAGTAGGAAAAATAATTAAACCTTAAACATGAACAGAAACTAATTAAACAAAGTCAAAAATTTTGAGCACCCCATGATACAAGGCTGATGAACTCTTCCAAGCAATTTCTGTTGGATCATGCTCCTTACGGAAATCAGTTCCTTGACAAATTGCTCCCAACAACCCTGATTAAGGGGACAGACACTGTTGAAGACTTTTGTCATCCCTCCTGGCAGTGTAGGATGAAAAGCAGTCACTAATGAAACTCTAATAACAGGAGACCAAGGAAAAAAACTCTCTGTGAATAAAAATCAGTGAGTTTTATCCAAATCAAACATTTCTCTTAATCTTAAAAAAAAAGTATTTTAAATGGTCTTTAAACTGAAAAAAACCTACTGCTACCAAAAAAACAAACAAGCAAAATAAAACCTGGAAGTAAAAATGAGTTTTAAATATAGAGACAAGTTTCAACTAAATCTCTAATGCAGTTACAGAGCTCAAACTGTCCAAAACACAATTTTCAAGGGAGCTGCAAGCATGCTTTCAGTTTGACAGTCATCATAATTTTAAAAGTATTTATGAGCACATTCCCACATGTTTTTGAAAAATACAACACAATTTGTGGTTCCCAAAGGACTTTCTCCAATGTATTTCAACAAACACTGATGTTTAGAAAGCTCTTTTTTTTGTAAAGTTTACTCTATTACAAACCACATGCTGTGATTTCAAACATGTTTTTGCATTAGATAGATTTATCATTGCAGTTATTCTGGTTTTTTTTCTGTAAATCAGACCCACAAAATATAACAAGATCTAAAACGTACACTTTCCATTTATATGGTAGCAGCAGTGTTCAAGCCCTTGCTGTGTCAATGAGATAATACCCCTACACATGGCACACAAAGATGAATCCCCTGAAGTCTGAGCTGTTAGGTTTACATGGGACAGCAACTATGATGTGGTGGAATATTAACAAGATAAAACAGAAATAGGACATTTGATTCCCCAAAAGTGGGAACCSTAAACTGAAGCATTAGGAAATGGGTTCGAGGAGAAGCAGGGGATGTGTCCTTTKTTCCCATAGGGCAGATGCCAGATCTCACACCCCAGAGCAATATGTCACTTGCAAAATACTCTTATTTGAWTTTTCATTTGTCCAGTCCTAAAACTTCTAGCCATTTGTTGAGTTAAAATCATTGATGTTTTAAAAAGTACAAAAATGTTGTGAAATCATTGGTGAACAAAATTATATCACAAACAAAATTTAAATATATAGACACAACAGTTTATAGACAGCAAATTAAATGTGTAACAATTGCAATTGTCAAATAAATTAGAATATTAACCATTATACTTCTGCATTTGCACTATTTATTTCATCTTCTTTATTTATCTAAAAGATATCATCTAACCACAGAGGAATAAAGACAWTTATGTGAAATTATTCTGCTAGTTCATACTGAAGAGGAAGAAAATATATGTGTTGAAGAAAAAAAGCTTATTCTATGGTTAGAAATTCAAAATTGATATGGTTCCAAAATTGTTCTTCAAGATAAACAACATCTGAGTTTAAATATTTAAAGAAACACATGCATCTGCAACATGATAAACAGCTATCAACTGAGAAAAATAAATATATTGCCTTGTGTCCTTTCCATTCATGCCCTTTTTCCAAAACTTGCTATAAGTACCTCTGTCTAAAAATAGAAAAAATGCAGCATCAACAAAAAACCAAATAAATAAGAAAGACTTCAGCTCAGTTATCAACATTAGCACTTTTGAATAGAGAACTAGCTGCCCACAGTCTGCAGATTGGTTTCAGTATACTTAGAAATTACTTTCCATAAAAGTATACTGCTGAGGGAATCTAAGCATGCTAAAAAAGAAATACTTCCAGAGCAACTTGTGTTGCCCTATAGGTAGTGATAAAGAGGCAAAAATTAATCTTGACATTGCATCACATGTGCCATTTGCTGCAATTTATTCACTGACATATTTAGTTAAATGTAACAGCAACTGTAGGTGGGATGAGATCACCACGATACTGCTGAACTATTGCTCCTGCTGGATACACTGGGCCTGGGCCATACACAGTCTCCCAAAGAGATATTGAATCATTTGAAAAAACACCAGGCAGAGTCTCTTCACATCATCATGTTTTGTGGGTRGGCATTTTTTATAATTTTACATTTATGAACAACTTCTAAAAAAAAGGATTTTATAAAATATTAGAAGCTCCCTCAGTTTAGACAAGTTACAGTCATGTGCTCTGTCCATTTAAAACCAGTACTTTAATGGAAAATATCATTAGTTTATTTCCAAAAGAATGCATTTACAAAAAAAGTAATCAAATGTATTACCAGATAGTTTTTATATCTTACTACTACTACTAGCCGCAAGTTTTTCTTYCCCTCTCATATACTAAAATCACATCTCCTCTTGTCAGACTGACTACTGTCCAAATTTATCTGACTAACAGACAAGAATGGATGATTAATCATTGTCTCTTAGACTGTTAACTGCTTACYTGTTTTTCAAAGAATTATGCATTGAACAGGTAATGGAAAGGCAGCTGTCATGGGTAAAAGAGCATAAAAAATGGGAAGACACAGGAAAGATGGGGTCTGATTGAAATCTACATCTTAAGTTCTTTTCTAGCTCTGTATACCTTCAAAGGACATTTCATGTCTTCTCATGGCTTGCCTAAGATATGCCAAGAGAATCGTCCTCAGGAGATGTTTGTGACTGAAAGGGAGTATCAGTCACCCACATGATTAACCCTGRGGCATCAAAAACCTGGTCAGTGGAATTCTGTATATGAGGGTCTTTTGTGGTACTTGCAATAGGTAGACTSCTTTCACTATAGAAATGTAAAATCGGAACATGTTTCTGTTCTCTAAACTCAAGCTTTATTTTTCAATGTTGTCCAATGGATTATTCCTTCAGTGGTAGTTTCTTAGAAAAAGCTGAAGTACAGTTAGCCTGATTTTAACAGCTAGGTGTTTGGCTGGAGTCAATAATTGATGACACTATTGACATGTATTGATTCACGTTGGATTCATGGATAATTTAGATCTCATTTTAAACTAAAAGAAYGTATTCCAAAAAGCTTATTTACACACTCGGGAACAGGGATGTTGGATAAAGTAATTAATCTCAATTAACTTTAGGCATAAGTCTAATCATTCCCCAGACTCTCTAGAATGGTTAGACTRGTGTAAGCTCTGCATCGGCCATAGGAAGCATTTGTTTTTCTTCAAAGATGTTCAGCAAGTCCAAAATGAAAAGTGTCACAAGTATCTTAGTTAGATGCTTGAATTGAAATTATAAATTTTATTCACATAAGAGAAACTATTAGCTGAGGGAATACTTCACTTTCATGCTGTCACTCAGTCTTCCACATGGAAGTATATTGGATGTTTATACGTGCAGGTACTCATCTCTGGACCTGTCACTTTTTTCTCTATATGTCCTAACATTAAAGCTCTGAAGTGAAGGCTGTTCATTGTAGAAATCATTCACTCAAAGTAATGTGGATTAAGCAATGAGGCAATTTTTTGATAATATAAAAACTTTGGGAATGAACCCTGTAAGATATGCAAAAAAAAAAAAAAAAAAAAA
>NW_026623558.1:210254-216408 GCF_030028575.1 Malurus melanocephalus
AAAGTAATGTGGATTAAGCAATGAGGCAATTTTTTAAAAATATAAAAACTTAAGAAAAAAAAAAAAAAAAAAAAAAAAAAAAAAAAAAAAAAAAAAAAAAAAAAAGTCATTAATAATGGAGGAGACTTGTTATGTCATTTAGATACCCTTTTCTCAGTTAAATAATGTTCCCAGTGGTTGGTACTATGTGTAGTTTTAAAGATCTTATGCAGACATTTCAGCAATGAATTATCCAAACATTTGAATATTATTGGTATTTTGGGAAGCTCTTCTCTGCTAATCATATACTATGATTATCCTGAACAGAATTTGAAGAACTGAAGCTGGAAAAAAAAAAAATCTTCCTTCTTTTCAGGTGTTTTTTGCCAGTGAGAACCAGATATATGCTGTATTTCCTCTGAATGTCATTAATTTACACACACATAGTCCTTGGAAAGACCTAGGGAATACACTTCATCTACATTCCATAGTCATGTAAAATTTTAATTACTTTGCTTCTCTTAATATATTTTTATTACATTCATAAGGATCAAAGAGCATCCTCTGTTGGCTAATATAACACCTGATTTTGTTGTGCTTCTCACTTGCTCTTGCTTTGTGAATAGGGTAACTGACAGTGTTATGAAAGGCTATGGGTTCAATTCCTATAGAGAATTTGCTTTCATTAAAATTTCTTTTATTAACTTCTACCTTCTTCTTACTGGGATGTGGCTAAATTAATTTTTAACTTTAAATTATTTTTCTCATATTTCTAATTGGTGAATCTGGGTGCCTGGGGGCATGGAAACAGTAAGGAAGACATTAGAAAACCAAGAGATATCTGGGCAAACTTCTAGTTTTATATGAGATATAGTCCTATTATTTTGAAACAGAGATCTTTAAATTCCAACTTAGACTTCTAAAGGAAGATTATAATTTGATCTGCAGTTTGAGCTGAACAGGATTTGGATTCTGTCTTATGATTAAGGATGGTATTAAGAATGGCAAATAGAGCAGCTGTAAAGGAATAACTTGTTTAAGACAGAGCATGCCTTGTACGGGATAAACAGAGATCAGCACTTTTCTGTGAGTTCAAGATGAAATGTGGGAAAGGATTACCTTAAACCATTGTGAATTAGTTCTGGATAATCAAGGTCATTCATGATTATCTGGTGGGTTTGATTATGATTATTCTTTTCTACATAGACCTAGCTATTATAGATTTCAATGCTCCTTCTTCCAGGCCAAGAAAAAGTCTTGAAAAGGCCTCTGAGGTACATAAGCATCAGCATTTACCTACTCCCAGAAAAGTAAATCTGTTGTATCATCATCTTGCACACAAGACAGAGTAACATCATTTCACAAAGTATAGTTGGAATAACTTCACCTCAAAAATGATATTATAGAATCAAAAAGATTCAGAATAAAGGTGACAAGGCTTGATGTACTTAGAATACATTCAAACTGCAGAGCTTCTTACCATAGAATGCCTTAGATGTTTAGAAAAATTATATAAACTCAAAGAGAAATTGAATATATTATTAGATGGCAAAGTCACAATTACTTATCAAACCTATAGGAACTTACAGGACTTAGAGATCCAGCTGTGTGTGAGTCAAGGTTTTTGGTATTTTGATGTAATTCTTATATGGTTCAGCTGCATAACCTTGACTCAAACATGAAAATTGCCTAATTGTGAAAAAGAACTGTGAAAAAGTGCATAGCATAGAGCTATGAAGATGGGAGAGCTAAGATTGCTGATACAGGAATAGCTAGCAGTTCAAGGGTATGAGAGGAAAAACACTGATAGGAAAATATATAAAATCCTAAGAAAAAATAGTGAGTCAAAGACAGCTGCTCAACAGGAGGGAGTATCAGTCCGTTCAAAGGTGCAATGGGGGCTGTCCTGCCTGACCTGCCTGATAAYTGAGAAGTCTGAAAAGACCTTCCAACTACTTCAATGGAAGTGGTGAACATATTATTGGTTAGCGAAGTAACTCCTTTGACCTAAGTATCTATCATGTGTGGTAGTTTTTGATTCCTACTTTATACTCCAATTGTGTTTAGAGAAACTCTGGAATCTCTGTATGAAGTGAAGGTGCCCAGAAAAGATGATCAAGGTGGGGAAGGGACACAGTATGTTTTGAAAGCTATGCTCTGTAGGGAAATACATCATATTTGATGTATTCAGATATTCAGATGTTTACTTTCCTCATGTGCTCATTAATTCATAGCAATTTCTGTCTTAATACAAAAAAAGGAAAACAAATAAACTAAACACTTCCATTAATTTTAAATTTCACCTATCTAGACCATTATAGGACTTGTTTCATGTCCATCTCAGTTGTAATAGAAAATTTTGCCTGATTTGTAATTAACATAATTAGTCTTCTCTCAAACCTGATAAATGCCRTGAGTTCAGAATCTGACATGTTCCAATGCATATTAATGTTAATTTTCATCTCATTGCCTACAATAGGATGCAATTATTTTGCAATTGCAAATGCAGTTTGGAAAAGCAATGACTACTGATTGATTTGAACCCTGACTCTGAAGTAATTTCAGAGCCTGACTTTCTTTTGATGATAGGAACTGCTCTTATAAGTAAAATATTCAAAGATACTTTTGTTTTCTATTTTGGATCTAGCAGTTGCTTTTGATCATCACATGCAGTATTACAGAATCCTTCTAGAAACATAGCAAATAGCTTTTTTTCTGAGAAGTCCCATATCATGTTCAGAATGTTTAGATCAATATTTATTAGATTATGTTCTCCTTTTTTTCTATTTAGTCATTACAACTGGGAGATATTCTGAGAAACAGTTTTTACTGTTGTRTATGTATTGTATTTTAAATACATCTGCAATTTTGACAATACTTAGAGCAATATTTTAGCATGATATTGACAAGTGTATATATTAACATTTTCCCTTCATGCATAGTTTCATACCAGCACAATTATTCAGAAWGTCTTCACAAGTGTGTGTTAATTATGAGAGTTGGATAATTGTTATTATATTATCCATTACCTCTGTTTTAAAAACAGATGTACATAAAATAATTATATGGGCAAGTCATGTTCCAGGTATGTATCATCTCTCAGATTATTAATATCTCTCATCTTGAGGCAGTTGAAGTTTCTCTAAACAAGTGTTTGTTGATTTAGAAAAAGTAATCAAGTAATTTAGCAACCAGCTTGGAAGGATCAAGTTAAAACCCTCAACAATATTGTAATGAGTGGGCTGCTGACAATATAAACATCAGCATCAAATCCTTTCAAAATGTCATACCTCATATCTTTTCATATTTTGCCTAGTTTATGAGCACAGGGTTTGTTATTAACATTGATATYATCAGTAATACCAACGTTACTACTATTAATAAAGATATTCACAGTATTGTGAATTTCCTTAAATAATTCTGAGTTGAAATACGTYACAAAACCAATTCTATTTTGGAGCCATAGAAATAAGAAGAAGATAAAGAAGCTCTAGAAAGCAGGAAAATAATATTATAGAGTTGCTGATAATGGACTTCTGATGAAGGTCTGAGTTTCCTGGGTGAGTTACTACATAAAGTTAAAGGGTGGCAAGCTGAGAAATAAAAAAGAGGTATGGGTCAAATTCACATATTCAGATTTTGAGGTGACACAGAATAACAAAGGGATACAGCATTGATAAGTAAATTAGATAATTATGATCTGTGAGATTAAAGATTAAGTAAAAAGTAGTTCTACCTGTTGATGCAGCTGTGAACATAGAATAACATCTGAGATACTGACATTTGAAGTGTTTTCACTAAATAAATATTGTACATATTTAGAGATGACTTTTTATTTTAAGTCAAGTATTACAACACAGAAGCTGAGAAAATTGCAGTTTAAGAATATACCACAATTCTCTATGGTTTCAATGGAAGCCACCARTCATATCAGAAAAGTCATTAAAAGTTGAACTTCTTTTACCTACTAGCACATGATTATTTCTGTACCGTTTAAGTGACTACAATGCTGATTGACACTTTCCAGAAAGAATATTTAATAATAAAACCATAACTTGAAATGAATAAAACAATCAGATGAAAATTGTAGAAAGTAAAATTTGCAATAAGATATTGTCTCCCATAAAAAAAAATAATATTTTGAATTAAAGTTTCATGATGAACATTTCAATACAGTGTATTTCTCTCACATTTTTTATTTTCAGTGATTGAAATTACTATCTGTCATCATTAACACCAAATAGTGAAATGCTATTGAGTTACTTGAGGGTTGGGAATAGCTGGAGAGTCAACTCAGTGATCTCATGGGAGGAGTAACATACCAAGAGGAAAATATGAAAATGAACACTCAAATGTCAYGCTGCTAAATAGCCAACCCCATTTTGTTGCAGCTGCATAATAGCATTTTGGACACAGTCCACTCATCTCCCCCTGTAACTCACTAAGAGTTGCAGCTGCTGTCCAACATGTTTTCTACTGGGACCATTTGTACATCAGGCCACACAGTAGAAAAATTAAGCAAATAGCTGTTAAAGGAACTGGGACACGTTTACATMTGATGTAACGAGACAGAATTTAATTTGGTTATCCTAAAATCTTTATTTGTGGTGTTAGTTTTCCTTTATATATAATTTATTTTGTAACTTTCACTGTTAACATATTTTTAACCTTTTCTGTCTTTCACAGGGCAACAGAAATCTAACCAAGCAATAGCCATACAGATTTTTCTCCCTACAGGGGTGTACAACCTCTCTGTAGCCCTCATGCCTTGCTTGTCCCTGCTTCCAGCACCCATACAATTTCCTTTCCCACCTAAGTTCAAGAAGAAGATTCTTGCTCAGCCAGGCTGGGCTTCCCCACCTTTTCATTGACCTCTGACACTTTGATATTGTCTTCTCCAACACTCCTGAGAGATGTCTCTTAAAAAGTAAGCAGGATTTATAGACATCAATAAGTTAAAAGGTAGATTCCCAGGGACCTTGCTAACTATTTCCTTTAACAGCCCAAAGTCATCTCTGTCTGATCTAGGGTCAAAGCTTTGCTGACATCGTTTCTCCTCACCCATGATTTCAAATTCAACTACTTCATGATTATTGTGACCAAGGTATCCACTGATGCCAGCCCATGAGACCCTCTCTATTTACAAGCAAAAAATCTAGGACAAGTCCTTTCCAGCTGGCTCCTTTAGTAACTGCACAGAAAAGTTATTTTCAACCTATTTCAAGAATTTCCTGGACCTGTTTGTGCCTGCTGTATGATATTCCCAGTTGAGATCTGGGACACAGAAGTCTCCCATAAGGGCAAGGACTGGGTAGACTTTATTCCCTTTTCCTGTTATCCTTACACAGAGTCTCTCAACTCTCATCACCAGTTGCAAGCCCCACACAATCCAATTCCYCCCCCAAAACAGCACCACCTCCCTTGTTTGTCTGCCTTCCCTGTCCCTCCTGTGAGCCTGTGACTGTCCCTYACAGCACACCAGTCACAGAATTTACGCCACCTGGTTTCGTTTATGTCAATGAAGCCATAGATCTAAGAGTGGGTCTAAGCTTCTAGTTTCTCCTGTGTATTACTTTTATACATATTATTTAATATTAAATATCTACTATAACATATAATGTATTTACTATTGTAGATAAAAATGGTGCAATATGTTATATTGAGAAAGTAACATATTTTTAATACAGTACATTTTAATCAAGTTATTTAATTATTTTATATTATTATAAAATAAATAGAAATCAAGAAAATGACTTGATTAATTAATAAACTATATTACAATATATTTGATATATCAAWAAATTGCTATAATACCCCCCTATAGCAGGGGCTGTGGAACTAAATGATTCTAAGGTCCCTCTTCAACCCAAATACTTCTGTGATTCTATGATGAATAATAATTATTTTATGATTGATATAATTTATTATATAATTTTTATGTAATAAGTAATGGATTTGATATATTATTGTTATAAATTCTTTCTGAAGACACAATAATTCAAGCTTTGTGCATTCAAACTACCTAAAATATTTCTGAAATTTGAAGTTAAACACACGCTTAGGGACTTTTCTATGGAACACAGACAGTGCCATTCATCAGATTAAAGTAAGCTGCTCTTTTCAAATCAGACATGCCTGAGGTTTTCCAGGGAACAAGCCACTGATTGGTGGTTAA
>NW_026623558.1:216422-236889 GCF_030028575.1 Malurus melanocephalus
TTAACTTATAAGAGTTAAAATAATATGCTTCAAAAATAATTCCTGTGAATATTGTTCTTTTTAATGAAAATATTTATTTTAAAGGGACGTATAAATAGATCTCCTTATGGATGTAACTGACATATAGTACATTATTTAGATAACTCTCTAAGTTTATCTCATCTATAAACTGAAATTTTTGAAGAAAACTTTTTTTAGTGTGARCATTCTCATTCCTGAAATAAGTTCTACCCATTATCTAGATATCCATACAATATGAAGCAGAGTGTTGCTTATTAAAGTGGTTTACAGTCTTAGTGATGGACTTATTTAGCTACAAACCCACTGGCCAAATTATCCTTTTATTCATTAAAACTGACTGTAATAAGTGATTCTTTCTGACAGCAGAGATAAAATAATGCAAAGTAGGTTTGATCATTTACTGACATCCTTAATAATTTCCCACTCATGACACAAAACAGATGTTTTTGCTATGTAACCCAAAGGGTGCCTGATAATTTATTTTTTTTTTTTCCTCTCAATCAGGAGCAAATTGTGGCTGTGTAGAGGTCCATGCATTCACTGATGGATTAAAAAAGAAAAAACCCAAAAAGCAGCTGTACTGATGTAGCTTTGAAATGGCATTTTCAGGAGTACTGGGAGTGAGGCTCTGTTTCAGTGTCCCTTATTCATTTCATGGAAACGAATATTTCTCTTTTTCAATCCTGTCTCATACTAGAGTCAACAAGGTGGTTGGGATACTKTATTTATATGCCAATTCACTTCAGTGAAAGTAGTGAATCTTTATCTGAATAGGCAAGTAAAAATTGAAACAGCTCTTAGGCATAATCCCTGTCTTCCGTAGTGCTTAAATAATAAAAAGACTGTGGTAAAAGAAGAACATTGCTAGTAGCAATGAAAATATTATACAAATATAAAAAAATAGGTTGAAGACAAAATAAAATAAAATATAAGCAGAAAAGCTGACATATTTGTTAGAAAAAGAGGAGAAGAGTGTAAAGAGACAAATTCTGAGMAAGTTGAGTAAGACAATCCCATAAAAGATAATATATTTTGTAAGGACAAAGGTATTTCTTACAATGAAAGAATTCAATGAATACAACAAAATAAAAGCCATAAGGTCTTCTTGAATTAGTAATAAAGGTTTCCCTGCAGCCTTTTCAGTRCTGTTAAATATACAGTTTGTATGCAGTAAATGCTTTAGGTAATAAGTTCTTTAGTTTAATCATTTGCCCAGAAAGAACAGATTTTAAAATTGAGCACTTCAGTACCAAATTACTTTCATCCAGCCTGTGTGAATCCAGGACACTTAATGTACTTTTTGTATATGTTACTCATTCTAGTCAGAACTTTAAAAGTGGTTTATTCATCTTACATGAAACCATCTAGGAATAACATGCMTGGGGAAGAGCTGGAAACAAATCCTTCCTTCTCCTTCCAATATCACCCTTTTTCCATATTAAAGAGTRTGAGGCTGACACTTGTGTTTGAAAAACCTGGCGCTCTCATCTGCACACTCAACCAATTTTGGAATGAAATATTGAGTTTCCTGTTCTTACCTCACAGCCATTTTACTCCCACTCTTGTGAAGAAGGTGCTTGATTCTCTGAAAAAAAGCAGAGACAAATCAGTTAAAACTCAAACAAGCTAAGTATCTTTTCTAAGATCTAAGTATTATTTATGAACATAAAAAAATGAGGCACTTGTGCTACCTCATTACTTAAATTATTTATATCAGGCATCTTAAATCTTTCATGAAAATATGATACTGTAATAAGGGTGAACATAGAAATAAGTATAATTTTAATCTAAAAATGTAATTGGCTAAAAACAACACCAGAAAGTAAAAACTTTGTATAAAAATTCCTRAGTGGAATTGCTATGAAACTGTTTAGTGTGAGGAAAGGAACAGGTCGCACAGTGAATGATAGAAAAAAAAAAAAAAAGTCTAAAATAGCTAGGAGACAGCTATTGTAGACTGTTTTCATGTCACAGTTAATGGGAAAATATGCAGCTTTTCAATATTATGTTAAAATATATAAATATGTGTTGCTACAGCTATCAGGAATATTATCCTTGATTTCAATGCCAAATTCAAAATATTCTGATTGAAAAGAGTAAGCAGAACATTATATAAGCTCTTGTCCAGTCTCTCAAGAAAGGATTAGTCATTTATCACTGGTTATAATGTCAATTCAGAAAATTTAACTAATTGCAGAAAGTTCAGACTTGAACCAAGTGATTCATAAAGTGGCTGAACTYTCACAAGATCATTGTAGAATTTACTGAAATACTTCTCCATTCTCTATGTGTTGCACTTACAAAATAAGTACTTTTATTCTCTTATCTGAAATAATAAGAGAAAAAAAAAAAATTGTTATTCCACTCCTGCCATTATGAGCAATCTTTYTCTTTCAAAGAACTACAAATGTTTTTCATTATACAGTTTTCCACCTTCATAYTTTTTCTCCTAACAAGAATCCACTACTGTTGCACTCTTAATTTTCTGTATCACAAACCTCATCACAAAGGCACTGCATACAATTATTGGACTGGTGACTTTCCCCCATCAATATTCAARTAGGTAGAATCATTTATTATCAGCATGTCCTAATTCTGGCACTTAATTAAGCAATCAAGGAAAAGGGACCTTTTCGATTTCTGTTCACTGTGCTCTCAGATGTGTTGGGAGAGACCTGGCAGGCAATGTTAGAGGGATGGGTGATCCCAGACCTGCACATGGTCCAGAGGCAGCCTAACATGCCCTTCCCATGGAGCAGAAAGCCCAGGATGTCACAGTACAACAAATAMAGGGACACAACTTGCCCTGCTTTTCCTCAGTACATCAAGCACCACTTCCATTCTATGTTGTTATCGGAGAAAAAATTTGTGAGCAGGATATCTCCAGGGAAAGGAAAGGGGAGGTTTAAGGCAGAATCGCATGAAGTACTCCTCTCAGGTATAGTTTATCATCATAGAGCAGCTTGCTCTTACCCAGCCTTTAAAAGCTTGGTTGAAGATCCCTGACCTGTAACAAAATAGTGTGACTTCACCGGAATTCACAGAGCAAGAGGTTTGCTGCTGTAGCAAAGGGCAAACCCAGGTGAAGTGAAAGATSCATTATACGAGACACCGAGCAGTACTGGAGGCAACAAAACATAATTCCTTCTAGGAACAACATGTCCTAAACAAACCAGACATACATAAGTTAAACWTAGAAACAGAAGCAAAATTTTTCTKCARCAARGAAAATAAAGTCCCAACAAACTAATAAAAATTGAAAAGAAGCCACTTGGTTGTTTTGGAAATGAGAGTACATTTGTTCCTTTTCAATCAGAATATCCTCTCCTTGCTACCAAGACAAGGCATACACCACCATGAGAGGTGACATGCTTCTGTAATGCAGCAAGGGAAAATTGCACATCAAACAAGAAGACTTAATTTCTCTATAATTTGAAGTCAGGGAAAAATATGATCAAGGATAGTGTTACGCCTTTAATCAAATCTTCAGAAAAAAATATCTATTAAAATATGAATGSGTATTCAARGCAAAATTGAAGCTAACTAACATCAGTGACAATTTAMATGGGAATTTTGGCTGAATAGCATCCTTTTTTTAATATGATTTTCCAGAAGACTGCTGCAAATCCCCAAGAATTGGAAAGGAGTTCTTTAAAAGTCTCTATCTTGCTTTRCACATGGCATGAGAGCAGACCATAAACCCAGTCATAGTTTAAATTAAATTTAAAAAAAAAAGAAAATAACATAGCATCCTCCAAAGACAACATTCACAAAGAGCAAATTATTATATCTGTTTACTKCATTCTGGGGTACAATATTATCTTGGTACTTGCTTGAGTAAATATTAGTAGGAGCGAGGGGCGCAAGCCACAGAAACGATAGCCACAATTGTCAAAATTGTGTAATATTAGCTTTATGAATTTCTGTATCATGAGAAGATTCATTCTGTTAAGAAGCCAATTGTGAATAACAAAAATATCAAAAAATAAAATGTGACACAAGGTATTCCACAGAATTTAATTTAATGTCAAGGTTAAATATATTTATTCTGTACTGTATAAGTTCAAATGACAAAACAACCACTAATTTATTMATTTCCTGTTCAACTTAAGGTATAAACTCTTGCAGAATATTTTCATGGCCATGACAAGTTGTTTCAAAATTAACCTCTATGTACAAATAACATTACATTCCTGTATGGTRCATCTAACCCCAAGATTAAAACAGAAACACTGTCAGGGATCTAAAAAAATAAATATACCATTGTTGTAGCACCTTATCAATTCAAAATATTGACATCAATTTTATTACTGATAGTAAAATATATTTTTCTATAAAAGGAAATAATATTAATAAAATATTTGAGCATTAATTATTACAACTCATAATATAGCTTAGTTTTAATATACTTTCAAGGCAATTTTCCCAGTAGAATTATCAAGACATATCATTCATGAGGTCCCTTCCCTTCCCTTCCCTCCCTTCCCTTCCCTTCCCTTCCCTTCCCTTCCCTTCCCTTCCCTTCCCTTCCCTTCCTTTCCCCCATAATTAACTCACATTTAGATGGGGATGTGTGACGTGTGGAATGAGTGGAGTAGCATGCAGTAGACTGTGCAGATAAGCACTGCTCAGGAAAAAAGGAAGCTAAAAGAAATGTAATTAGAGGTGGTTATTAGCCTACATTCAAGATGTCTACAGTGATGTAACCAGAAAAGGCTGAAACTGAACATGATATCTGAGGTAGCCTGAAGGAGAAAATTAATCAACCAAGGTGGTTTTCAAATTAGAGATGGTTAATGGGTTGAAACACTAATACTGTGAGCATTAAATGCACTCAGAGACTCATGAACTAGAAATAACTTAGAATTTTCCTAAACAGTGAATAGATATGAGAATACTAATGTAATTTTTAAGCTGTTTACTTTGGAGGTCCTCTTTGAAATTTTAAAAGATGTCTAAGATCATTGATTTCATTATTTTAAGGAAAAAAAAGAGTAAGATTATCTATTTTACCACTGTCACTTGAAATTCTAATAGCATTTGTTCCAAGAACCATGGGATTTAGGAGACATAAAAGTTGAATTTGAGTTGGTTGTGTTGTTAAAGCACTGTGGCTGGTAATCAGGGCTGCATTCAGGCCATTCATTCCCCAGGTCGTCCACAATTCATTAATTACTCATCTGCTCAGAGTAGATAGTGGGCTGATGAGTTAGGGACTGCCCCAAGAGTAGGCTGAAGTGCTAGCTCCCTTGCAACAAAGCATGGGATTAGCTGGTGCAGGAGCTCTCCAGGTGGGAATTCTGTGTCGACTTGAAGATTCCCTCAGGTACGACCTTCAGTGCCCACATCAAATTATAATTTCAACATGTTGATTTAAACCTTGCGGAAAAAGCTGGATTTTCTGACAACTCCTAAGAAGGTTACTGCAGCAGGACTGATCAAATTCTACATAGATAAGAATTTTATAAAGAGAAAATGTTTTTCCAGATGTAGACAAGGCCGAGTAAGACAAGCTTTTGTGAGCAATTGCCATAGTTGGCTGGTTTATGTGTGGTTTAAGACAGCAGCAATGGGACAAACAAATTCAAGCCTGAGCTGGAATGCTCGTGTAGGAGCACAAACCAGCTGGAGAACTGAGAACTTGAGAACTTGAGAACTGAGTGGAATCTCACCCGGTTCAGCTGAAGAACCATTGGAAAAACCCTTGCAAAGAAAACTTTTTTCACCATCTAGGCAGTGGCTGAGAATTTAGCTCAGAATATTCAATTATTTGTATAGGCATCCCCCTATTACAAGGTCTCAAAAATTCAGTGTTTTTTTAACAAATTAGCTGGGATTTTCTGTGCAGCATGTTTTAATTAAAGGGAGGTAAAACATCACAGATACCTATATCTTCTTCTGAGTAAAACAAAGAGTATGTTTGAAAAAGACAGATGGCTTTACCCCTCAAGTCAAAAGCAAATTGGAATTATCAGCTTTCAGGTACTTTTGCTTAATCGTTTTGCTTTCTCAGCTAAAAGGACAGATTGATATTTAAGCTGTTTTAATTATTTGAAGTAATAATGAGTTGAAACCCTTACATGTGTAAGTATGGYTATTGCTGTTATTATTAAAGTGYAAAAAMCAAATAGTATMATGAGAAAAACAGTGTGTTAAAAGRKATTTGTGAATTAATTTTATATTGGCACCAATGGGTAGTTTAGACTCTCAGTTAATTCATTTAAAAATTTTCATCTGGATGCCTGAGTCAGATCGAATATTCACAGTGTATGAAGCAAAGTTTTATAGTTCATGTTTTGAAAATGAAGTTCCTTAAACAATTCCAGTGCATGTACCCTGGGATGGTAACTATTTTCTTTGCAAAGAGGTAGGGCTTTGAAGAGAAGTCAATGTTAATAATTCTGGAAAAAATCCTTTACAATCTCTGGAACTATTAAAGATCCTCAGGCAAATWTTCCTACTTTTAAGGTTTCATAGTAAATTGTTTAACAAGAAAAGATAAGATCTACATAAGACACTTAGATGTAACAAACTATTTTTCTGCCTCAGAGCAGAAAAACAGTGAGCAAAATTTTTTGTGTTTCTCTGCTGTCATAAAAAATTAGTGAGATCCACACATTGGTTGAATAATATACCTGTTAGTGGCATATGCATGTCCCACATCAAGAGGACGGGGCTGGAATAGTCATTCGTACAGATTATTTGAGCTATGCTCTTGAGATAAGACCTTCTCCATGGTTTGACTCTGAATTTTCATAGGCATTGAAACGGAAATCATTGCTTCAAATTCTAGACACCATTACTTTAAGCAGTAGACCTGCAAAACTTTCTGATGTTAAAACACTCTTCTTTACCAGTAGACAATGAACAGCACCTGTTTTCATACCACTTTCTTGTGTTTTGTCTAGTTTTGTTTTGTTGGCTATTTTTCCCCCTATRGATGAATAGAATGAAGTTGAATTGAATTTAAAAATGTTTGTATCATAAGTAATTACTCTTCAGAGCCAGCCGGGGTTGGCACTGCTGGACATGGTGGAAGATTCCAGCAGCTTCTCAATGGAGCCATCTTTGTGCCCCCTGCCACCAAAATCGGGTCAAACAAAACCAAGACACTGAGTTACAAAAATACATATGAACCTGAGGTTTGATTCATCCTTGCTTTTTATCTTGAGGCTATCTAGAGCTTTCTAAGCACAGTTATTTCTTTCACTGTCCCAGAAACTACCGGAAGCACTTTGCACTGAGACAAAGGAAAGTAAACTCTTTTTTTGCCAGTTCTCCTCTCCTAAAGTCCCTCTCTTAACCTTTTGTCTCCCTCTACTATTTTATGACACTGGGGAGGGATAGTTGAATAAACTTTTATATGCTTCATTGTATGATGAARGGACTCAAATAAAAACATGACTTGGCATTTTACCTTAAAAGAAAGCTCTGCCAAAAAAAGGGTATCAGTGGAATATAGCAATTTGTTGAATGTCTTGAAATTCAAATATTTTCAGGCAAAAGTGAAGAATTTTTTTATTTTCCAAATGAAGTTATAACCTGAAAATATTTTTGTTTGTATATAATTTTTTTTTTGTCTCAAAGCAAGATTTTTTGGTAATGTCTTCCTGTCTTGTTGATAATTCTAGAAAAGTTTCTAAATGAAGGAATAGTTCAAAATAAAAMCCAAAAATTTTGAGAAAAAATTGAAAATTACATTTAAACTGTTTTCTTCTTTAACAGTGCTTTGTCCAATCAGGTAGAAATGGCATGATTTCACTAGTTTTTATTAATCTCATCTATGTATTTAGCAAGAGAGTATAAAYTTGTTAATGGAAAATATTGCAATTTCCAATACTTAATAGATAAATATGTTTCTATTTCTAATGCCATAAAGAARTGACTTCTTAGAACCAAACAAGAAATTTAACAAGCACATCTCATATCTAAAAAATGTGAAGAAAACATTTTAGCAGTGAAATAATTTTACTGTTAGATCAGCATGGTTTATCCTTACTCAAGCATGTAGAGATACTGATTGTTTACTATACTTACTTAGCATTAGTCGATGAAGTAATCATATCTAAGTAATTAGATTAAATCACCATTAATGAAATTGTTACTGATTTTACACACATGCATAGCTATGCAGCCATTTTCTTCAAAAATAGTTATTCCAGTTTTAGCACTAGTATTAATTTAGTGTCRTATCCATCAGCACACATAAAATCTATTCCATTCTATTTCTATTTTTATATCACCTTCATAACTGTAATAATGAGCAGCTTTCAGTGGTGCATAAAGTATCATTAGTAATATTTTTCCCATGAGTTTTGCTCTCTCGATCTCTCTCCCTCTTTCCAGACAATGATTACTGTGATGTAAGATTTTTTGTATAATAAAAGGCAATACATCCTTGACTAATTATGTACTAAATGATGATTTAGTTATTTAACTCCTGTAAATCTCTGGAGTTTTGGCTTGTAGCAAGCATTGGAATGTCAACTATCTTTATGAGTATTTGTCTTATTACTGCAAAATTCATCGATCTTCTTTTCTAGCAGAACAGCCATGACAGTAGCTTTCATTAAAGCTCTTTTTCAGCTGGACTATTTGTAGTCTTAGTAAGACCTGCTAACCCAGGGGTTCATCCAAGGAGTTCTGTATGAGCCCGGATTAAAGGTGCTTCAAACCTAGCAAGAAAATGCATCATACATCCATCCTAAGGCTGTTGATCCATTAATGTAATTATTATTCCTTTTCTGCTCACATCTTAATTCACATACTAAAGAAAAAAAAAAAAAAGTTCAAGATCAAGCCTACACACTGTTATCAAAAGTGTACAAATATACAGAAAAAGACACAGAATTCTGAATGTATCAGTGTTGCCTTAAAACAGCAGTAATAGCACTTAAACGTTAGCAAGACCTGTGCGGAGCTGAAGCAGGAAGCAGCAAGACCTGAATTTCAGAAAGCCTTCGGTGGCACAGCAGCTTTATTAATGGCAGAAATATCAGGAGTACAGGCAGTGGCTCAGATGCAGGTTCACTAAATCCTGATGTTCAGAGCAGAAAGAAGCCCGGGGTGATCCCATTTCCTCTGGAGATACACCTGATAGCTGCAGGAAAGGGACAGGTTAGCAGTAAGGTGGAACAGGCAGATGATTTCYTTGTACAGATGGAAGTAGAAACAGGATCAAACCCTAAAATGAGAATGTAAATATCACTTAAGTTAGCTTATTCAATGTGATTTTAGAGAAATCCTATTCTGTTCTTTAATAGAAACAGCTAAATGGTTTAGCTCAAGTATCTGGAATAGCTTAAATTACACTAGAAACTCATGCTTTAAAAGTACATAAACTCACCATTTTTTTAGAGAGATATGGAAAATAAATCTGGCAGAATGCAATAAATAACTGTATTGGATTCCTGACATGAAAAGAAATAGAGACAGGTTTTTGTCTGAATTGACAAGGAGCCTTTGGTTTTGTAAACACAACTTCTSTCTTTCTAATAAATGTGTCTAAAAATCTTATTATGTCTGAAAATCATATCACTCAGCCTAACCAACTCTGAAATTTGGAAAGAAAGTCCCCTTATTCAAAATTACCAACATCAAGCTTTTTACCTTTTGATATTATTTACATTCATGATAAATTGAAGATGCAAATATTCGCAGATGAAGAATTATTTACAAGATAAAAAATTAAATTTAAGATTTTAATTGAACTGAACAGAATATGTGGAGTCTGYTATACTAACTGGAAAGGAGAAAGTAAGGAAGAAGAAAAAGATTAATTATGACTATGATAATAGCTGCTGTATGATAAGATTAAATTGACTGATATCATTTTTGTTCTTAAAGCAATGACATCATATCTGATAACTCTTCACTCAGTTTTTATGATTGTTGCTGTTGCTGTTGCTCCCCAGTGTGGGTATTCCTGAAAAGCAAATCTTCCAGGAAATATTTGTTTTTATCTCTTTACATATTCAAGGTCTGATTCCTTCAGTCCTTTCAAGATTACACTGAACTGTTTATAAAGAATTCTCATGGCAAAGTCCACGCCTGAATGCATATTTCCTTTCGGTCAGATGGATCTGGAGATACCTGGCTTGATGTGGAACCTGAGGATCCAAATATGTAGATAAATGTACAACAATGACTCTTCATTTTCTTGTTCAATTACAAAGTAATATAACACTTCATTTGCCATGAACAGAATTAATTAATATTTAAAATCAATAGCATGCCTGCACATTTATATGATTTCTTCTTTTAGAGGTGGTAAAGAATGAAAGGTTTAAGAATTTTGTAGACTCTTCAGATCTGTGGATACCTAGCTCTGAATGTTTTGCCTAGGGAAGAAAAACCACCAAAACCAGGTAATACAATGACAGTTGAAAGTTGGTTGTTTTAGTTGTTTGTTCATTTTCATTAGCATAGATATTTAAGCAGAAGGGTCTAGGAGACTTTTTTTTTTTTCCATAGAGATACATTCTAAATTTTTGAATGGAAGTTAGGTATTACAGCTTCAGWAAGTAATTGTGTTTATATGAGTAATACTCTCATCACCAGAATGAGCTAGAAAAGTTGTTTGATAGAGAATTTTACTTGATGGGTCAATAAGAGAAAGTAGAGAGATCTCACTCGTGATTCTTGCTTTAGATATAACCTTAGAGCAACTGAATGAAAAGMGATATCTCAATGAGCACTAGATACACACTTAGAACAGTGCTCATGTTATAAGTAGGATTAATTTGAMTGCCAAGTGGATTAGATTGCCTTTATAGTCAACAGACCACTAAATTTTGCACTGTAAATACCTGAAAAGAGATGAATCTCCCTTCACTGCCTTTGTAGGACAGCTTAGTATACACCACAAAGGTAGTATGGAGCAMATCAAAGAAATTAATTTTACTGAGGTTTTAGCACATCCAGAGCACAAGATGCAATCGTTTTCAGAGCTAATTCACATTTCCTTATGACAGACTAGAATCTATGATACCTCCACAAGTTTTACTTAAGCACATTTAATTGTACTTTAGGATTTTTTTTTTTTTTTTTTTTTTTTTTTTTTTTAAAATTTTTTTTTTTTTTTTGTTTTTTTTTTTTTTTTATCATATAAAATTACTGAACTATTGCAGGCAATGTATAGTCTCATTTAATTGCTGGGTGTCCAACTGAATCTATAGGGACTCAAATATATCAAAACAGGTGCTTCATGATGTCATGATTTATTATAATCTGAAGTGCTAGAGATGTTCTTGTAATTGGAATCACATTTCTTTTTTTAGCTGAAAGCTTTACWTTTTCTTTCTAGTGCAAGATATACATGACATTTGCATGTTCTTACAATTTCACAAATTCTTAGAGTTTATGTCTTAAATGACTCTGATCACCTCAGTATATCTTATTRCATATTTTACCACAGAATTTGTAGCTTCTGAAATGGAGGTATTTTCAATTCACAGCAACAATTTAACTACAGCTTTTTCTAGAAAGCATAACATGTTTTCTAAAAGCCTGTAAGTGATGAAGCACCTATCATTTGAAGTTCTGAAATTATTTTTTAGAATATAATTACAGGGTCTGTTAAGAATTTTCTCCTTTCTATTTAAATTAATCTCTTGAACTATTGTGCAAGCCATCAAATAAGTCAGTAGATTAAAAAAACAAAAACCTCATGGATATTTACACCTTGCCTCAGAGCTTCCTCTCTGAGCTGCATTGTGTTTAATGCATCTGACTCTTGGTCTTTAGGACTGACAATGTCCTGACACSTTGAATGTAAAAAAAAGATTTGGCATAGTTTTTCCTTCCATGTGCCTGGGGAAACGAAACCATGAAGTGATTCATAAAGTAAGCCTTGCCTTGCGCAATTGTGAGAGTCAGTCTGGGTACCTGCTGTAAAAATGCCCTGCCTAAATGAGTAGAAGCACCAAGGAGGACCTGCCTAGGGCTCTCCTTAGAGTAGTCTCTCTCTAAGGGTGAAAACAGCTAAGATAGTGAATAGAAGATGATGATCTTAGAAATTGTTTCTTTAAAAATACACACAAAAGCCCCCAAACAAANAAACCCTCACATCTTAATTTAAACCTGTATGTTGCACTATATTTATAAGCCAGGACATCCATTAAAAATTTGAAAAAGAGTCAGCTACAACCCATCTATACGTCTTTCCAGGCTACACCAACAAGTAGTCACTTCTTTTCATGTTGTAAATTAGGTTCAACTTTAGGGCAAAAGGAGTAGCATTGCAAATTGTGAAACACTTGAGTTTTTCAGCTTTGTTCTGTTCAAAGGTTTCCTTAATGCCATTAGAGGAAAAACATATTTTTTTACTTGAAAATTCAAAGACGCAATTTCTTTTTGAGACCACAGATTCAACATATTATTTCTAACCAAACAGAAGATTTCGTTTAWCCTGATCTTCTCATATGTTCCCTTTTTGTAATTTGCCTATATTTTTTTTTATTCTTTTTTTGTTTGTTTGTTTGTTTGTTTCATGTCTCTTACCGTAGTCCAAAATCACATTCAGTTTCTCGCTACTACATCTGGCTACTCTCTCTATGCCTCTATTCCTTGAGTTTGTTCAAGTTAAGTGAGAGTTGCAAACAAATGTCCAACCAAAATGCTCTTTTTCTTCCATGTGGCTAGTCCACTTATCTTCTACCACATACCACCCATTATTCCTATGAGAAATTCCACTTAACCAGCAGCATTGCTGTCATCCTCTGCTTCTGCGCAGTACAAGCTCTCTTGATTCTCTTTAGTTCATTGTAAGGCTATTTTTTCCTTTCCTTTTCTTTCTTTTTTTTCCCTCCTTTCTTTTTTCCTTCTAAACATGGAGCATAATATTGACTGAGGTTTTTATATGTACCCATATTTATTTGATTTCATTAACTCCTGCATCAAACTCAATGTGTCTTCCTGCCTCAGTAACATTTCTTTCTTTGGTCTATTAGCCATATATATCTTACATTAAGGAGACATTCACACTTCATATGGTTCAGACTGCACAATATCCTTTAGTTTGCTTTACAAAATTAAATGTAGAACTCGAGTTAGTGATTTATTCTAAAACCTTATCTGAGCTTCCTTTAGCCTTCCTTGTCAGCCTAAAGAAAAAAACTAGTAATATATCAAAAGCATGGTCCAATAAAATGACAGCAGGAAAATTAGAAGCGGGGAAGATGATTTATTTAACCTTTTAAAGGCTTCAATATATGACCAGAACCAGTTATTTTGAAAATGACCAGGACCACATGCATGAAAATTAAAGAAAAATATCTTTACAAATGTAAAAATGTGTAAGTCATTCTAGAGATAATGCTTTCACTGCATCTCAATAATAGGCAAGTTTTTGTTGTATTCAAAGAAATATGTTGTACTTATACAAATCATTGTGATTTCTATCCCTCACATAACATTTGAGAAAACTGAGGTTTCTCTTGTTTTTGGTTTTTTTGTTTGTTTGTTTTTTGGGTTTTTTTTTCTTTATTTATGAGGTTATGTGAGTGTTTTGTTTTATTTTCCCTGAAGTATGTGATGTTTTTGCAAATCAGTTCCTTGTGAGAAATGGAGGGAAAGAAGAGAGGATAAAATAGRGGAAAAACATAAACGTAGCTGAGCAATAGGACGGTTGGACAATTACTGCAACCACTGTAGCTTGTAGCTTCCTATTACTGCAATATACAGTGGTTACTGAGCTTTTCCTTACCAAATGTTATGTCAAACAAGACCTGCATTACAGCTCAAATTTTTTAACCTTCAGAGTAGAGAAGTCCAACATTTTCATAATAGGATGTGAGCAGTGATATCTATTGTCAATGACAATGCTACAACTTTTCAGTCAGCTCTGGCACTATCTTCATTTTCTACCTGAAATTTGGTGTAGTGAGTGGTTTAAACTTCATCTTTTGGAAATTACTATTAACAAGGTATTTTTATGAGATCATATTTTAAAAAGTGCTCATAATCAAGGTATCTATTAAGATGGGGATACAAGGTTATTTGTAACCTGCATTGCTGCCTTACTCAATGTTTTGCAGCAGCTCTTTAACTAAACTAAACATGACCAGTACCAGAGATGAAAATCAAAGTACTACTGGGTTTACTAATTTCTTTATTAATCTGAATCATCTGTAGTGTCCTCTAATGACAGTTTCAATACTGGAAAGCAAGAATTTCACTGACTGTCAAAGCCAACARAAAAACAAGACATGAATTGACAAGGTTCAACAGGTCTTTGTAGCAAAAGCATTAACTCTAACATATTGGCTAAATTTGAAATTGTGTATTTATGTGCTCTCTACTTACATACTMTGCTTGGTAACAATTAGGCACAGCAGGGAAAATTCTATCATCACKTATTTATGACATATGTCAAAGGTTTATCATATAAAATCAAAATGATTCTGAAAGTGAAAACAGAAAGAAAAATATATGTTGATGATCATGATCATGACAACAAAACTAGAGAAGCAATTCTCCTCTTATTTTCTTTCCTTCTTTCCCATCAAGATGAGTATCCTGGTCATACACAGATATGTCTTCTGAATTATCAAATAATAAGAAGTAGTTATGGGGAGAAAAAAAGGTAATAGAGAAGATTTATGAGTTTTATTGTTCATTATAAAATATAAAAGTTTTTGTGGATCAGTTAGTAGACATATGAATTTGATTTTTTTTTTTTAGATTAAATTGTGTAAAAAACAAAATATATGACAGCAAATAAAAGAGACACTCTTCCTTTATTTCTTCTYATTGTCTTTCTTCACTTCTCCTTTTTTTTCCTTCCCTCAAAAATTCTGTAAAGTCAGATATTTTTAAGCATATTGAAAGATAGTTATCTTCCATTATGTTGAATGGGAGAAGAACGTTTCAAATCAACTTGATCAATATCAAGTCTGGAAACACCCTGAAACAAGCAGAATGTATTTGGATCACTGRAAAATAGTAGGCTATACTGCCACCCAAAGGCTCTGTTCAATACGTTGCTTTTGTAATATACTAATACAAGTTACCAGGTGGAATAAAGATWTAGTTAGTTATTTCTTGGTTGGTGGTTATCATGACTTATTTGCCAGCATCAGTAATTTAACAAAAGATTTTGTGAGCTTTACTTTTAGATATGAAGTGTCTTGTGGCTCTTYTGACAGAATAGTTTTTTAAATTACAAAAATCCACTTTCATATTTATTTTTCACTTTTGTCAGCTAGTATTTTTTTATTAAGGAGCTATTTGCCTTGTATTTAATAATATTCTTTTCATATTATATAACTTTTTCTTTTCACCAAGTGCAGAGTACAAATTAGTAGCCTCTGGAATAGAATTGGTGGTATCCACTTGGAAATAGGAATGTGCATTTGGTTTTCTCTCATTTGTACAGTGATTGATCTGGATCCCATCCAATAACTTACAAACAGTTCACCTCCTTATTTTTAATGGGTGTTTTCTTGTTCACAACATATGCATGTCTCATAAGTGTGACATATGGCTTTCCAGAATGCTCATTTTGCCTGGAAACTTGTGTGTTGTAGAAAGATTTGGAAATCCTGCTCCACTCTTTCTTCTGCTGTGTCATTGAGTGATTGTGGGCTGTATAATTTGACAACCTCTTCTATCAGCTCATCAGCATAACCTGCAACATGCATAATAATTACAGCTTCATTTCAGGAAATACATGAGAAAGGGTCAGAAATGTGTCAAACTGTCTAACTCCTTCTTCCACCACATCTGTTCTACTTAGTAGTTGGATAGAGTAGAACTGCCTTTTAAAATAATAATGCATTTTTAACACTGGACTARTCTTTTAGCTGTCACACTGCTCATTCAATGTTATTCTGTAATGTGTCTTTCTGAGGATTTCTTTATAAAACATGATCTTTTAGTAATTACATATAAAAATCATTGTGATTGTGTTATCATACACACTGTCCTATCCTCCACTAAGGCTTGAATGATATCAATACAGAATAAAAAGTTATCTGTCAATGTTCTGTGCAAGATTTAGCATTATTTTGAGGGCAACAGTTAATGTTAAGGCGGCTGTCATAAATTATTTGCAGGTTTTTGAAACATGATATAATTTGATCTGTTGCATCACCAAAGGCATATATGTATAACTGGGTAAAAACCACAATAATTTTATTTTCTTTCTGGAATAGATAACAATTGATTTCATGAAATGTGTCTAGCAATGTCAGCAACATTTTTGTGAATGTGGCTTTTAGCTAAATTGTCCTTTTTTAAGACTCTGTGTTTGTACAGATTTTACTATTGCTCTTTTATTGATGATCATTAAAACATATTTTCAGTGCATTCCAGGAAATAATTTTTTATCATTAGGTTTAATTTTTCATTTTAAATATACAGTCAGTAAACATACATCCTATGCACTGTGAAAGTTGTATTATATTGCATGCTCTTGTTAGAATTGATGGAAGAATTAATTGTAATTCAGTTTTCTGATAAGCAAATTCTGAAGAAAACATCACATATGGTATTTCTTTATTTTTMTGCTTAAATCTTCAAATTCAATTCCCTTTTTTTTTTAAGCAAAAGATCAAAAATGTCTTGCAGAAGTACGAACAGTGAGTTATAATTCATGCCCATAAACTAGTACATGCAAATACTCCTCAGAAACTGTCAGAGCCTACAGCTTGCAGAGAGAGGAACTTCTTCACATATTTGATATTASAGCCCTTTAAAACTACAGGGGAAACTCTTTCTCACAATAAAGCTGCTGAGAGAAAAGCTGACATTGCAATAGAATTGTCAGAGCTATTTTATAACAGGTGATCTGTTTTCCATCTGATGAGAAAGCAAACATCAAGGACACTGTCCTACTTGGCATTTTTGTCAAAGGTTTCAGAGAAAAGAATATTTTTAAAGAATAGCAAGCTTCTTTTTGAGATTTTGATTTACACTGAGCAACAAAAATGTTAGATGTTACACTGAGTCATATGATGAAAAACTGTCTTCCATMGGTTTCATTTTGTGGAATCCCTGGCTAGAAAAGTAACTATTGATGTTTTTTTTCTTTTCCACTGAGACAAAAAGAAGAAAAAAAAGTGCTAAAGAGAAGTTACTTACCAAATGCTTAATAGAATAAATAAAATATATTGATATGYATGGCCAAGAAAAGTTGGACAGCACTGGGAGTGAGCCTTGTACAGATATCTGAATCACATAATTGGCAACCAAATTCTTCTTCTCTTAAAGTCATTTAAGCAATCATATTAGAATCAAATTTGTGTCTCCTTGTTTTTATTTTTTTTTTCTTTTTATTTCAGAGGAGAGGGGGACATACCAAGAACATGCATCAGGAGAGGGTGTAAATTTTTTTTATTTTAAATGTTGCTGAGTTGAAAGCATGCATATAAGATCTCTGAACTGTAAAATGGACAATAGGGTACCTGAGAAACTGATGGATAGCCTTCAGAACGAAAGAAAAGAAAAAAAAAAAAGACAATTAATTACAGGGTTATCTTTGATTGATAATTGCTTTTCTATCTCACGTTTGAATATATATAGATATATAGTGTATTTCTTCTGATTAGTGTCTGAGAAACTCAAAAAATATGCCTATGTATGTACGCATATATATACATATATATGTAAATATATGTAAATGTACATGTGTGGTTGGATATGTGTAGTCATAATTTTAAATCTGGAGACAAGTTTTTTACCCCAGTGGTGACAAAGGCTCTTTGAACACATTTTTCTTGGTTTCTTTTTTTCCCATATTCACAATTTTGGAGAATATTAAGGTTTTGGTGAAGCTGAGGAGTTGAGGAGAGGAGGTCCTCTGGTAGTTTGTGACAAAGACAGCCTCAAATTACTTTTAATTACTGAACAGTGTGATTTCTTTTTTTGGGTTTTTTTTGTTTTGTTTTTTTTTTTTTTTTTTTTTTGTCATTGTTGGCTGAAACTCTGTAATAAACCCAGTGGGTATGTCTAGTCCTTTTGGTCCTTTTTTCATCCTGAAAGTGAATATGTTACTTAGATTCTCCCATACCATTTTCTCTAAGTCCTTATCCTTAGACATACTTAGGYCAAAAATTCATTATGCCCAGAAAATCTGACTAAATTTTCTTTTTTTTATTCAGTATTTTTATCTTTTAACAAATTATACAATAAGCCCCAATATCCTTCTTGTAGCTTTGTCTAGGGTTTGTCATCAAATTGAAAAATATTTACCTGTATGACTTGAAATCAGTAAAGTATGTTAATTCCATCACATCTCATATTTTTTACATTTTAAAATCCCTTAATTCCTTCTTCAGTTGCAGGATGAAAGTATATGCAATTTTCATTCTCTTTTAAGAGAGCAAGGATTTTAGAGCAGTAATAGTGGTGTTGTAAATTAGACTAATGACAGTAATTGTTTTCATTCACTGATAAAATTTTAATCAGCCCAACAATAAACTCTTAGCTCATATACAGAGTGTGTTTGCTATTGCTTGTAACAAGATTTTTAATGTCAAAGGTTTGCCTGTTTTCTTTCCTAGGAATATCAAGTTCACAAAACAGGAATATAATTCAGAAGCAAATTTTAAAGCTAAGATCAAAATTTTACTTCATATTTTTATTGCAGAAGAACATCAAGTAATTAATTGACAACTTTCAGACTTTCAAATATGTGTTGATCACTYAAACACTTCACAACTCATTGTAATGACTAATATCATGTTTATATGGTTCTAGATCAAATTCTTGCTTTTCAACAAAGTCACATTCATTTTTCTGGTAATTGTAGAAACGAATAGTTAAATGTTCTTTTTCATAAATTCTTCTTAATAATATATCTTTATCATAAAAATCCATAAAACTTCTAATTGGTGTCTGAGACTTAGCTTTGTTCAAGCCTTGATGTATACCTCACACCTTCTGTACTACTCGATAGCAGACTCAATCAGAAAATTGTATTCTAATAAGTCCTCATGCTCCAGAAGAGGAAAAAATGAAGCAGTTTCTTGTTTTGTCAGTGTGCTGGTTTGTGGCACTTTCCTGCTCTTGATTGAGAGCAGTATTCACTTCTTCAAAGCACAAAACCTATTACAAACCTAGTCAATGTTAAAATAACAAACAAATCAGGCTTTGCACTCCCACAGTCCCTTCAGATTAAAAGGAATCTTCTTGTTTTAAACCATGTGTAGCTCTTTACCTATTCTCTCAATATGCATCCTAAAAATACCCCTCCAAAATTTCAGCAAGGACTCACTCAAACATGATCAAATTTAAAGCCAAATGTTGATCCTCTAATTGGATAAGGAAATATGAGTAATTTTTTTAATGGCAATTTTAATGGTTTGATACCAGCTAAGCCTTCCCACCACCCTCATTCTTTGTACAGTGATATGATTGAATAGTGCTGTTACTCATGCTCAGGGTGCTTTAATTAAGCTTTTTAAAAAACTTTCCTTAAATACGTGGCTTGATTTTGAAAGCACGTAGTCCCACGTCTCGTCTAAGCCTCTGTTTCTCCCACTCTGTTTTTTTTTCTTCTAATTACTGCTGATAGTGCAGATAAGAATAGTCATCTCCTTGTGCTTGGTACTTAACATGATTCTGTCCACAGAAAGTCTGCACATCAAAGGGTTACAGCACAAGGCAGTAATATTTTATAGAATAATCAGGAGTTTATTTTACAGAAGAGCCCTAAATATGTCATTAAGAATGTAAGAGATTTTTCAAAAGCACCTAAGTAGATTATGTATCTAACTCCCATTGACTCCAAGATAGCCAGATGTCTTTGGGAGCTGTGAAACTGAAAATATGATAAGACAGATGATGTTTGAATTACTCGAGTGGAGTGACACCTCTAATATTATATCTGAAAGCTGATACATTTGGCTGGTGGAGAATGAAAGTTGCTTGGGCAGAAGTGAAAGATCTGTGGAAAGATGGAATAATTTAAATGATAACTAATGAGATCTGTGCATGTAAGGTATGAATCACATTGCTAATGCTATTATAAATACGCCATGATGAATACCATGGCAATTGCACAAAGTCAGRATACAGTGCTCCAAGACTTTCACTTTTATCTAGTGTAATTTACTTCATGAAATTTTATAAACAATGACAATTGAGAAAATTAAATCAAAAACAGAAACAAAAGCTTATCTGAGATAACAAAGGATGACAGTTCCATCCCACTGTAGTGATACTAGCTTTAAACGAAGGACAAAATGCTACCACAAAAAGAAGGGTTTGGTAAATTTTTGTGTGCACTGTTTTGTGGCCTCTCAATTTTTCATGTTGTAGAAATCATCAAGTACCTTCTGATTAAAACAGGTCTAGCAGATAGATTTTTTKGGGTTTTTTTGGTGTTGTTTTCAATGTAATTCACAAATTTGTGCTCTTAATTCCAAAATGTCTAGATGAGACCATGCTCAGATATTTTCCTTTGCTTAAAAACTTGCTTCAATGCCAACTGGTGGGGGGGGGG
>NW_026623558.1:236909-246843 GCF_030028575.1 Malurus melanocephalus
CCATTTTCAAAATCTGAATTCTATCCATTTCAACAGTGTGTCAGACACTGGAAATTTTCCCACTGTGGGTTTTTATTTGAGTGTAAAACTATCCACTGCAACTGGCAGAATCAATAAGATCTTAAAATCACAGTACCATTTGTAAAAACAGATTAAAAAGTAAGCCATCTGGGATTTCATTAGATCTTACTGAGCTACAAAAGTCTGGAAATCCTACACAAGTGGCCATCTGTACAGTTCAAGTGCAGTAGAAAGGATTTATCTCATGCTTTTGAATGAGAACTTGTGAATTTAATGTGTTTGAACACAATAGAGAAAATACAGCTCTTGTCACACTCTGCACTGTTGCAGATAATTTTCTTTGTGGGGCGAAAAAAAAAAAAAAAAAAAAAAAGGAGACCAACATAGTGTAGAGGTGCAGGACTCTGATATTGACTCAGTTGGTTAAAGCACGGTGCTAATACTTCCAAGGCTGTGGGTTTGATCCCTGTATGAGCTGTTCACTTCTGAGTCGGACTTGATGATCCTTGTAGATCCCTTCCAAATCAGAATGTTCTGTGATTCTGATGAGTCCCATCTTTGAACAACTAAAGGTGTTCTTTGTATGATTTATTTAATTTTTTTTTTGCCTGGTTTTTCATGCTAAGAATTCCACACCCTCCGTTCTCACTTGTAAGAGAATTCATTTGAGGAAAAAAAGTTTCCCAAAATTTTTATATACTGTCATTTTCTCAAACAGCCAAAATACAATAATAAATTCTTTAAGATTAGGACCTTGCCATGGAGAACTTTATAGATTTCTTGTTTCTCCTCCTTCCTCTCTCATACCATAACCAGATATTACTTTTTTTACAGTTTCTTAGTTTATTTGAAGTTGTTTTGAAATATGATCTGTTGTATCCTTAAAATTATCTGTTAGTAGATATATGATCACATTTCTTTGCAATTTTTCTTCTTTTATTTTCTGGCTAATTATCTATATTGAGCAGGGAGTTACATGACCAAACACATGTACTTTCATGGTTAATGATATCCCCTCTGAGAGAAATACAGTTGAATAGCTGTTTAACAATTTAGTGATCAGACATTGTTTTCCAAGCAGAGATGCTGCCAGAAAAGACAGGAATGAGAAAAAAAAAATCTATAGGATTTTCTTTACAGTTAATTAACCGTGCACAAGTTTTTGGTTTGGTTTCTTTTATTTTCTTGGTTTTGTCTCAGGAAAAACAATAGTGTTGCATGATGAAAATCTGCTTACTGGCATATTTTTATTTTTGCTCATTCCTTTCGCTTTTCTGTGTGAATATGATCACATTTTTCATTATCCAATTCAGGTACTTCAGATTTCAGAATATCTCTCAGATGCAACAATTAATAGTCAATTTAAGTATAAATATCAGGCTATCTCCAGTTCTGGCCAGAATCATTGATTTAATTTCCTAATGACAGAAGAATTAAGTAATAGGCCCTAAGTAGGAATGCAAGCAATCATGTGAAACCATGTGCCAAATTGATATTTCAGCAACTCTGATAACTTATTAGGATGACAGCCATGAGGTGTCACAGAGCTGAATGATAAATCTCCTCTCTGCCTCTTTCTTAACTCTTCTTTAAAATATTTCTTCTGTTGCAAAATTAATCAGCATCTGTGTGGACAGTCAGTGTCATCYTTGGTAATGTTTAACTTAAGAAGCTTGCAATGTTACTAAGTGAAATGAAAAAGTAAAGCAAATAATTTTGCAAAAGAAACAAGTAGATAAAGGAGGGTGGAATACTTTTCACATAGGGCCCACCCAAGTTCTACACATCATTAAAGTCCGTTTTATTGCAGGATACAGCTCTTAAGCACTGGAGAGTTCTAAAATGCAGAATTTCACAAAAGAGGGGAGTATTGGAAAACTGTGTTAAGAACTGCAAGCCTAAAAGTGCAGATGCCAATAGTAGCAGAACAAACATATCTCAAGGCTGAAACAAACTTCTGGCTGCCATGAGGATTTTGGGGAAAAAGTCAGAAACACAAAATAGTGATGAATCTTCACGGTCATATGTGTTTTTTAAATGACTAAAAAGGGCCAATGAGATTTTAATAAAAAACCCAATGTCACTCATGCCTTTAGGCTAGATTTTATGCTTTCAAATGAACAGAGACATTTTTAAAATTAATTTGTGACTATGCAKTTTAAAAATCTCCCTTTATTCTCTGTAGATATTTACCCCTGATTTTAGAAGAATAAAAGTGTGTTATCTTACCCACTTCTGAAAAAAAAAAAAAAACAATGATCCAATGTAATCGCAACAGAAGGATGTTTTTTTCCTCATCCTTGTAGTACTCTAAACATGGACAAAACTGTAGAGGTTTCAGCTAGTAACACCCAACTTCCACATACTTTACCAAAGTGTCTTATTCTAGATTCTGTTCCAGAAAGCTACTACAGGGTGGTCTTTTTTTCTATTCTTTGTGCTCAAGCAAAAGATGCAGGCTTTTCAGATTGTGTTGAAAATCAAACAAGCTGGGAATGTCTCCTGGGAACAATGGTGCAGCTCTATTCCAACCTTAGGATCTTAAAACAGATTGTGYATACAGAGGAGAAAGCTCTGCCTAAAACACAGACTGTAACTCCTGAACAACACTAAGAATCAGGACCAGTAGAAGTCTCAAAAGGGTTTGTCAAGCAGTGCATGAAAACAATATTATATTGCAGAGCTATTCTATTATTGCTCATCTCCTGCATTCTATGGTTGATAGCAATTTTCCATGTTTCCTGATGAATCTGGTTTTGGACAAATACCTTTGGAAGTTAATGCAGATAATGTGTTTTGGAAATTACACTTTCAGGTCCAGAAACAGAGTGGATACTCCATAAAAGAGYTGTGTAACTTCCCTGAAGCATTTCTATCCCAGAGCTCATTTGCAGGTTTGGAAAAAGCTTTGTGTAAGGGGACATTGTTTTTGCTTTAAAAAGAAACCAAGGACTGGATTTTGAGGATGTGCAGCCCAATAATGTATGGTGGCTGAATGCATATTCCAAAAATTTTACTGCCAGCCTCTGCCCCAAATTCTACAAGACTAAACAAATGAACTAAAGAAATATTAGTTTCTCTAACACTCTATCTCTGGGCAGTTGTGACATCTTAATATGTGAGCAAAACAATTAACCTGTAAAATAATGACTAGACTAATTTAAATACTAAAAGTAATAAAACATACCAATTATAAAGATTATGCTTTCAGAAGCATTTTCAGAGMTTAAAAAATACAAATGGAGCTCATAAATCCTATGTGAGTTAAAAATACATTTATATTAGTAAAAGAGATACCTAATACATCTAAAATAACAGAAACCATTTGAGACATTTATTCTTTCCTCAGATACTGTAAATGGTGTATAAGAATTTCTCTGAGGAGAAGAAGACTTTAAAATTTTCAAATAAATTATCCCTKTAATTTGAGTGAGGTAATTCTGAATAAACAGAATAATTCAAAATTTGAACAAAGAACCAGAAGCTTAACCTTACTAAAAGGTCAAATTCTGTATGCAGACACATGAACTTTGAAAGAATGCTCATGGGCAGAGTTTAAGCCCTGATGTTAATGTTACAAATTTAGAAAATATATTATTGAACCTATGCCTCTTTAAAGACATTTCAGAGTCCTGTGTGTTAACTGTGCTGCATAGGGAGTGGGCTTTTATGAGAGAGCTCAGAAGAACTGAAATAATTTGCTGTTGGAGGTAATTACAGTCCTGAGGATTTCCCATAGTTTATGATAATATGAATGAAATATTTTATAAACATATATCTTATAATTACATTTATGAAAAAAATTGAGTGTGAAATTATAGGGACAGTTTCTGGTGTCCCTATAATTCCACACTGTTGTCTGGTTTTATTCAATATTTCTTTAAATCTACTATATTTTGTTGAATATCATACTTCCAGAATTCAGAAGTTGGACTGAATATATCTGTATAAAACTGTTATTATTATTATTATTATTATTATTATTATTATTATTATTATTATTATTATTATTATTATTATTATTATTATTATTAATAATAATAATAATAATAATAATAATAATAATAATAATAATAATAATAATAATAATAATAATAATAATAATAATAATAATAATAAATAATAATAGCAGTAGTAGTAGTAGTACTATTACAATAATTTAAAGATTTGGAAAATATTTTAATTTTGTTATGTTTGGGTGAGTAAGGTCAGCAATAGATGCTGCAAGTAGTTTTACCTGCTTGACTGTTTGTTTTCCCACTATTCTTTAGAAAATGTCTCTTGTGAAAAGTGTATCATCTGTATGGCAGGAAAAATTCTGTGGTCCACATAGTGCCTTACTAGAAATCCTTCCCAACTCTGATTTATTAAAATAAGTGCACAATGTTCCTTGGAAAAGGAAAAAACATCCACAAACAACTAAAGCAACACAAGCTCTCCCAAAACCAGAAACTAATCCAAAAGAACACTCAGGGAGGGKACAGTTATCCCTGTGTATTGAGAATGGTGAGTGCTTAACCTGTTCCAGCACTGATTTCTGAGATGAAAGTTCAGCTTTCTCATCCACCTGGGAGGCATTAAGATCCAAATCATGGGGAAAATGCTTTAGGCAGAAAGATTTGAGTAGTTTTTGTGTAGGGACCTAGGGAGAAAGAAGAAAGTATCTCCATTTGAAGCTCTTCCACTGAGCAGTGAAAATGAAATAATTCTCTAGTCTACACTGCAGGGCACTCAATAAATGGAAGATTGTAGCTCCCAAACCCCAGTTCAAAGCCTGGCTATGTAGTTTAGTGAATTATCTATTTCATATAAAATATATAGCAAGTCACTGAAGCCCAAACATTTTTGCTGGTTCTTTCCAGTGTAGCAGCAGCTGCTGGTCAATCCCCGCTGAGTGAGAAAAAAAAAAAAAAAAAAAAAAAAAAAAAAAAAAAAAAAAAGAAAAAAAAAAGTGTATTCCATCCAGCATAAATATAAATCCTATGACAGCCAGAAAACCATGAATGTAAAGAAAGTAGGAAACTCTATTTACATGAAAAAAAAATACAAGGAAATGGTAACCATTATTATGGAGCTCTGAGGATGATGAGGGACAGGAAAATAAAAGGAGAGGTTTTGTATTCTGGTTGTCCCAGGAGGCAACTAGAGAAGAGAAGACAGGTAAGCAAGGTTACAGGATTTTAACTGTGGGTATTGAAATRCATTAGTTTGAGGGATTTAAATATTTATTTTCCTGATATGTCCCATTTTAACTTCCTAATAATAGTTCCTTATAAACAGAAATGTAAGCCTCATTGATTTCACTGGGAAAGACATTTCCAGATTCCTGCTTGTGCTATGGTGACCATCAGCTTTTGGTTTCTCTTTCCTTGTGGAGATGACCCACCTTTGTTTCTCCCTGTGGGCCTGTGAGCCTTAGTGAAGTTTCTGAAATGGAAATCAAAATGGAAGTGTAATTATAATGTCATGATGTTCTTTTTCACACACCTATCCCTCAGTGAAACTGTGCATTCATTGTTCATCATCATCCATTCACAGCAAACACAGTTGAACAAGTCAGGTACTCCATTTCTGGTCTCCAGTATCTTAGATCTGATTAATGGTGTTGCTCAGAGACTCTGGGAGTACTTTGGAATGCTCATTACCTTGCAATGGTTAGCATTAGCAGAGATTCACTTGTTTGCAGAGCAGAAAACCTTTATTGACACATTGTAATGACATTAAGGCTTTATTTTAAAAGAATTCATGCAGTCAATGTGTTTTAGCAATGTAGTATATCAATCAAAGCCATGCACAAATTAAGGTTCAGCTGAAATAACACTACCTTTAGAGCACAACTTCTCCTTTAAAGTATAAAAGAATCAAAGGAAAGTTCTTTGTAGAGATCCATGCATTGATTTAAAGACAGCCTTTAAGTTGTGATGGTGTTTTACCCACTATGTATTCTCTTCAAGCTGAAGAAATATAAAATGTTTATTTTCTTGTATTGATTTTTTTATTACTATTTTAAGTCCCCAACAGAGACAAAGGCAGACATTTCTAGTAATGTATAGTACAATTTTAACATGGCATAATAGTGTAGCAAGAATTGCATATTTTAGGATGGTTATAAGCAGATTTCAAACAAGATGTTGTGCTGCTAGCATAATCTTATTGCATTGCTATACTCYAGATTTAGCTGGTACCCATATATTGTTTCTCACATGGACTCTTTCTTTGGCAAATATCATGGCCTGTACTTCTGCTGTCTTAAGCATTCTTACATCACATATTTAATCAAGCAGAAAAGCAGAATCCCTTCTAAAAAGTAATTCTGAATAGAGGCTTTTGAGACTTTTTACCAGTTAAATTTTGACTCTGTTACTTCTTTGGTTTACCATGCAAATACATGAATATATGAGCACTGTCTTTTTGTTAGTAGGATTAGGGGCGTTCAATACAACTGACTTCATTCAGCCTGCTAGAAATGATATATTAGATCTCAGAAAAGATGTTTGATCTCCTGGAACAACATTTTGTTGAGTATAATGACAAGATTAAAAAGACCTGTAAGACAGTCATATAATTTTACATAATATTTGGCATAAAAAATTAAAAAAAAAAAAAAGTAGATATCCGATGGCAGCTCAACTGCTGGTGTCCTGGGGAGTTATTGTGTAACAGTTTCCTGTAAAAGGTATGGTATACACATTCTGAAAGGTTAATTTCTGAAGGATTCCACTRTTATTCCATATGCTCATAAAAGAGCTTAACAATGTGTACAAATTATTAATCCTATGGTAAAAAATAACGATTAATTTATTTTTCTTTGTTCATGGAAAGCTTTCATATCTAAGATTTGAAGCAGAAGATTAATTCTAGGAACACTACTTATATTTTCATCTATCTGTTATTATATGTTTACAGAAAAGATCCATAAATAATGCTAAGATTTTTTTACCTTCTTCTTTTATAATTGTTGAGAYGCTTTCATAATATTTTCCTGCTCTGCAATATGATAACTGCAATATTTTTTGTCTTATTTGAAGATCTGGAACAAGTGCATTAATTATAACCTAAGCACTCAGGCAATATCTCTTCCACTGTTCTTTAACAAACTCTAATATACTGAATAAATCTTAAATACCAGAGACAGGGCAGAGCCTATGTTTACATTTGTTATTGCATATTATTTTGCCTAAAACATAATGTCACATTTAACAAGTACCAGGTATCCAGCTGCCCATAACTCCACAGATACACATCCAGCAGGAAACAGTTCCCCCTTCTCRGCCTCAGTCAGTTTGCAGGAAACACCAATGGCAGGAGCATTGATCTGGAGGGCACGAGGGCTCCGCAGGGGGACCTGGACAGGCTGGGTCGATGGGCCAGGAACAATGAATGAGGTTTAAAAATGTTGTATAATGATTAAAAAGGACAGGGGCCAGGTGCTGCACTTGGGTCACAACAAGCCTTGAAGCTGGGGCAGGGGGCAGAGTGGCTGGAAAGCTGCCTGAGGATAAAGGATGTGGGAATGCTGTTTGGGAGCCAGCTGAACRTGAGCCAGRGTGTGCCCAGTTGGCTGAGAAGATGAATGGCACCCTGGCTCCCATCAGCAATAGTGTGGCCAGCAGGACCYGGGCAGGGATTGYCCCCCTGTACTTGGCACTGGTGAGGCCACACCTCGAATCCTGTGTCCAGYTCTGGAGAAGACTGGAGCACACCCAGAGAAGGGCAACTGAGCTGGTGAAAGGTCCGTACACGAGCCCTGCTGAGGAGCAGCTGAGRCAGCTGGCGTTGCTCAGTCTGGAGAAAGGGAGGCTCAGGGGGGACMTTGTAAATCTTTATGACTGCCTGAAAGGAGGTGCAGCCAGGCAGAGGTTGGTCAGTTGTCCCAAGCAACAAGTGACAGTACAGGAGGAAATGGCCTTAAGCTGCACCAGGGGAGGGTCAAATGGAATATTAGGAAAAAAATCTTCACTGAAAGGATTGTCAAGTTTGGGAAGTGTCTGACCAGAGAAGTCATTGTGTCACCATCTGAAGGGGTTTAAAATACATTTACATGTGGCACTTTATGACATGCTTTAGTTGTGGAGTTGGCAGTGCTGGGTTAATGGTTTGACTTTGTGACCCTGGAGGGTTTTTTTTTCCAACCTAAAACATTCTAGGATGCATTATATCTCGATGAGAAGTGGCTTAGGGAAAAAAAAAATCTATTTGGCTTATTACAGAGACCTGATTAAAAAAACKAACAAACAAAAAATCCAAAATATTAAATTGGATGAAAAGCATTTTAAAACATTCTTTTATTTGTGTTTGTCCTGAAAGTATTTAATTTTGAAAACTTTTGAATGTGCTGTGACAGAAAAATAATAYTATTTCCTTTTAAATAGCTTAATCATTTCACAGGAAAAATAAAATGTTATGAACTGCTAGTCATTTCTGTACACAGAATCAATACATTTCAAGCAGCTTCACAGTTACATCTAATAATAATGTCTTTTATTGTATTCTATCACCTGAAAGCCCCATCTCCATATCATCTGCGAAAAGATGAAATGCCTCCAGCTAACACTGCCATCAACCTACTGTTGAATTATGAATTTTGCTTTGAAACACACAAACTGCTAACATTGTTTCTGTGAGTAATATTGACGAAAACCTATATAAAGACTCAAGTTTCACTCAGATTTTTTAATAAAGAAACAAATAGGAYACAGGAATAAAGGCAGGAGATTAATTAGGGAACCCTTGCTCGGGAATGGATATTGTGGAGATATTTCAAATCACCTACTGACAATTTATAAAACAGCAAAATGTATGGAAAGTCCTTGTCAGATTTTTTGATTATTAATGTAATTGGGGTGCAAATGTATGGAATAATATTATATCAGTATAAAAGCTTTTAAATCAGCTGTSCAGTCTAGTGAGAGAGCAATTTAAACTTTGAATTTTAGTTCCAATATATGGCAGCCACTGCTTAATGAGCTGCAGCTATTCTTGAAATATCTATGATAAACTATGAGTTAACAACTCAAAAATAACCTGAAAGATGTTTTGTGACTTTTTTTGTTGTTTTAATGGAAACAAACAAGCAAAATGAAGTGATTACTCAGTCACAGTATATTTTGTAGTCCAATGCACAGAAAAAAAAAAAAAAAAAAAAAAAGTTCGAGGAAAAACAAGTCAAAAAAAAAAAAAAAAAAAGGAAATATATTTGTGTCTACTCTGATGGGTATTTTTAGAGAAATTAAAGCTACAACTTATAATTGGGATTATGGTGTGTGGCACTTCCTTCAGTRCAACTTCTGGGTTTTATGCAACATCTGTCTGAGGCTACCTACATAAATAAGGGACTGAGTTGCAAGTCTTGTTCTTTACATGGAAGCTGCCCCCTGTGAAAGTTTACTACGTATTGGACATTAAAAAAAAAAATGCTGATTCTCATATTTCTTCTCTGTCTTGGTTCAAGGAACTTGCTCCTATTCAGCAGAGCAGCACAGCTTTTAAAAAAGCGAATCTTTTRGTCCTTTCCTGCTCTTCTCATCTCCATTCTTGTCTTCACTTTGATGGWTACAGCCCTCTGTGTTCCACACCAGCAGTTGTGGGTTCAAATCCTGGCACACTGAAGTGAGAATTAAATTAAGTCTTTCACCTCCTGGGAAAGTGTGCTAACCAGTATTATGAAAACAAACTGGTGGTAGTAGCARCATTTGAAAAGAAAGCAGCTGCTCCAATGTTGTGTGGAGTGCCCAATCTCGTTTGATGTGTTATGGATTCTCGGAAAAATGCCATGAGGTCAAGCCCCACAGGGGWCTGGCACACAAATACTTGGTTTCTGAGTTGCATTCAGACAGAGACTCCCACATGACAATACATATCTCAGCAACCTCAAGTCTGAGCCACCTATGGACTTTCCCAGGATGAAAACTTC
>NW_026623558.1:246869-257041 GCF_030028575.1 Malurus melanocephalus
AAATCAATCAATAAATCAATAAATAAAATTGAGTAAGAATATAAGATGCTGCTAGCCTTAGATGGATCTTTGACTTTTCAAGAACACAGGTTTTCACATAAAATACTATATTGTATCTATCATGGTCTATATACATAGGAAGTGGAGAAAAGGGGGAGGGAGGTTAAATCTGTTCCRTGTTTTTACTCTGGATAAATTTCAAATTCCTTCCAAAATTATTTAATGTGCTGAACCCTCAGATTTCATGACCCAGCTTGCAACTTGATGGAGTAAAYCATTTCTGTGTATTTTATTACTTTGATTAAAATGGTTAATCAAGCAAATRTTCACCTAAATAAGCATATTAGAGCAATTAATTAAACTAATTATAGACAGAATAATTTTATTTGAGGTCCCAGTAAAGATGGAGCAAATAAATTACTATTTTCAGACATCTAAATGGTCAAATAAAACAGTTAATAATTGACTTTTGGGTTGACACAAGATGCAGTTATTTTATAGTAAGCTTGATTTACAAAATAGAATTCGGAATCTTTTAAACTGGTGAACAAGCAATTCCAGTCACTGCAGTTATAATTTTCTGCCAGAGAATTAGCAAAGAAATTTWCAAGATGAATATGTTCCTCATTTAACTGTCTAAGCTGCTTGAGAAAGGTTTCAAATTTTTAATCAAAATAATTGTCTACCTTTTCTAGACTTGCTAGTTAGTCATTAAAATTATTATTTTCTTCTTAAAATTCTTTTAAGTAATGTCATCTTTTAAATCCTGTGTTTATTGATTTATTTATTGGCATATGCATTAATTTTAGAAAAGTAAAAATGGTGTTTTTCTCCTCCATACCTGCATTTGTGCATGGCTATGCAAAAAAAAGAAAACCTGATTAATGTAAAGTTTTAGTTTCTTCTACTTTGTTTCTATAAAGAATAGAAGACATTAATGCAAGTAAAGTAAAAGTTTGAAGCTACATTTTTATACTTGATCAGAGTTGTTAACCTGTTTTAAATAAATTCAATAAATCCTGTTAAAACCATGAAAATWAATTATGCAGAGGTATTTAAATTTAGACATCAGAAATGGTACAGTCTTTTTCTCACCATTGTATTAGAACTTCTCTTTTATAGTTTTGTTTTTTAAGAAGTTATTAAGCATTTGCCAAATCAATTAATTAAAATATTTATGTTAATTTAAATTAGTCACGATGAATATTTTGGTGGTTTCTTACCTTTAAACTGATTAAACTATCAAAGAAGTCTAGTATATTGGTGTGCTAACTGTTTTGCTACCTACTTCACTACTTTTCTTCACTAAGTAAGGAAAAAGACCTGCATTTAGATATAYTATATCTCATCAAAAGGCTACATTTTAAAAGTTTAAAGAAACAAACTGGGTTTTTTAGGCAAACAAAAATTTTATTTTTTCATGACAAAGAAGAATGATCAGAGAATCTTAATGTGCCCATAAGATACTTCTGATGCCAAGACAAACAATATTGGGGCTTACTGGAGCCGCAGAAAGCTGTTTGCAAGGAGCAAAATGGGAGCAAAGAGAGGAGGGTGAACACGTCTGCAGAAGGGGAAAGCTGACAAACACCCGTGTACCTCATGCTATGTCCTCCTCTGTCTTACCTCTCCCCTCAGAGAATTATGAACCTGCCACATGGAATATGTTTTAAGCATCTGTTAGGCTCATTTTGGAAAGGCAATGTAATTATTCTAATYGAAAAATTTTCACTGACACAGACAATAGTAATTTATATAATTCTGTATCAGTAATACAATGTAATATAGTGGGTCCATTGCCATAACAATAAATATCAAGAGTAGCACCTGCATCTGTGGAACCTCAGATAAAATTCTAATCTCAGACTGAAGTATAAAGGCTTCATRTCATTGTCCCCATAGAACTTGTATTTTTATTATTTTCTGTTGCCTACTCAAAAAGCTTATTTCTCCTTATAATCACAATTTAATTTTAGAATGAGAAACATAAAATTTAGCAATTTGCTAGTTATGACTAACGTGAAAAATGTTGGGTTTTTTTTTTTGGTTTTTTTTTTTTTTTTTTTTTTTTTTTTTTTTTTTTGGCCGTTATTTGGACCCTCCCTTGTAATAAACAAAAAGTACCGTAAGCCTAATTCTTGCCCTGAAGTAAAGTTGACCCTTCTAGCTCTGCCCAGTAACAGAAGAACAGAAGAAGTCCATAATTTCTTAGACACAACTGTTTGGGGATGATGGCTCTGACAGAGCTGGATTACAAATATTGGCAACCAGACTGATGTGCCCAACCTGAACACTGAATTTTTGCAGTGTGCTTTAACCATCAACCGTTTGGTGAGGTTGGGATGGCATTTGTTTTCCTACCTCTCACTGCAAATGCTCCACTATGAAATGAGTACAAGACCTGAAAAAGCAGAGGACAAATAAGTGATTTAGTAATCATGTGGAGGCTGCTGAGGACACTGCTACCTTCCTCATTCTTTTGCCATCAACATAACGTGCACATAAATACTCCCCTTACTCTCCTCTACCTGCTCCCAATTAAAAGCAAATGATGACTCTGATACAATGATGTTTTATATGCCACAGCCCTGTACAATTTCAGCAGTTCTGCATTTTTTAGCAGCTTGGAACAATTTCTGATTTGCATTTCATCACTACCTTAATGGAGAAACAGCGGTAAGCGTACGAATTAAAGCTTGCTAGATTAGGGAGTTTGTGCACAAGATTTCAGATCTCTGGTGAATGGTTTGCTGCAGCACTACAAATCATTCTGTCAAACCAAATTGTGCTGTTAAAATACGCATTTAAAACAATGCTCCCCAAACAGGTAATATGGAGGTAATTGGAAAACCCAAAGTGCATACAAATAGTTGGAAAAAGTGAGCAATGACAGAATAAAAAAAAAACAAAGGAAAAAGAAGAAAAAGAAACAAACCACACGACTAAGGCAAATGTAAATAAACATTACTGTAGAAAAGAAATATAAATTACTTTGTCACCAACTGCAAATAAAACACGTACTTCAGGGCTTGACATTTCACCTGTTGTGCACACAGTGCTATCTACTGAGATGTGATGGGGAATCATGGGGAAAAATAAAGAAAACTTTATGCCTCATAAGTTTCCCACCRAAATGCACTGAGAAACATGTAATCTGCAAATGCCCAGAAAATATCCAGCTAGGAGTTCTTCATTTCATTAAATGGCATCACTGATTGCCATGGGAAATTACAATTAAAAGACAAAACACAGACCAATGACARATGCTAATTCTATAATAATTTTTGAATCAATAAGCTAAATATAAAAACCCAGACCTTCAGCAGTGTAGAACTCAACCAAATGAGTGTGCAAATTTTATGAGCCCTGCTGTAGGCTATGCTTAATAAAAAGACTTACCTCTTCAAGTATTCATCAACATGAGCTCCACAAGTTAGTATGTGTGCATACTGGTGACACTCATCATAAGTGCTAAAACAGAATAAATTTGAATTCTTATTCTGTTCTCCCCTCCCCCCATCATCAATGTATGTATTAAAGGGCTGGGGAGCTAATTAATAAAATCAGCCTAAGAGATTTTTAGGTTCATATTGTTAATATTAAAATATGTATATTTAATATTCAGTTCAACTCCATATAATTAAGAGAACAAACTTTTAAGTTAGATAAAGATGCCAATTAAGAGTTGTACTGAGTTAATTTGTTTCCATTAAACACCTAGGCCAACATGGATTCTTTCTTCACACGCATGAAAGGAAAAGAGAAAACCTTAATAGAAAAGCATGAGCAATAAGCTGCTAYGGATTCAGTTGAATTTTAAAAAATATCCATGAGAAAACCAAAACCAMTTTTATTTATTGAATGGAAAATCAGTTATCTATACATACCAATAAATTAATACTGAAATTCCCTTCTGCCCCACATAAATGTTTGCCACTTCATTTAAAGATTTTTGAAAAGATGGAACTAAATTAATGCTCTGTGACCTTTTATCCCAGGAGTTCTTAATCAATCATCTTGATTGATTAATAGGCCTTTATAGGGCCCTAAATTATATTGTTCAAATCCTGTCCTTTGCTTCACTCTCTTTAAATATCAAATAATTCCAGAGCAAAAAGACTATCTCCAAATATTTGATCATCCTCTAAAACAAGCTTCTTCCTCTAAAGCAAGCTTAGTGAATACAGACAACATAATTTCTGTTTTTTGTTTTTTTTTTTTTTGTTGTAGTCACTTCATTGAAATTGTTGGATCACTTTTGCTATAAGTAAAGCACATACATTTTTCTTTCTTTGGCCAGATGTGAATATTTCATATTTCACATATTGCATATTTTGGTCCTCAGGAATTAAAACTAAAGATGAGTTCCTTTTCTTTGGTTGGTTTTGTTGTTTTCTGAGTATTGGCAGAGTTGGCATGCTACCATTTCCTTGTGAAGAAAAGAATATGATTAAAAGATATAGCAACAATTACAACTTCTTCATCTGAAAATATTTYCACTTGGATCACTTTTGAAGTCCCAAGCCCTCACTATTATTTAAAATTGATTCTCTTTTGTGCATGTAGGAAATAATCTCCTCAGGATTTTGAAACCTTTTCCACCTGTTTCCTTCTCACTGATAAACAAGGTGTAAAACATCAAAGAAACATGTCCTGTTTGCTTTTTCATATCAACTAGAACTTCATTTTTGTTAAAATCACRGAACAAAACTTGCATGAAATTGTTTTTTTGACAGAATCTTCATGCAAAACTGTGCATCCTGTAATGAYCCAAAATTTTAACACCTTTAATAGATCACTTCCAGATGAATCTATACACAGGAATATATTACTGACAATTACATTACAGCTTTTCTTCTTCTGTGCATTAATTCCATCTGCTTAACCATCTATTGAATACTGTTCAAGAAGGCAGAGTATTTACACAGCTCTTGTAGGCCCATACACCATTCAGATATGACAGTTAAGCATATTTTAGTTACGGCAATATAGTTTTAATTCACAGTCCTCTTTTTCTTCCCCATCTTTTTCCTTCTTAAGCAGACCATAACCAWGATCGTATTTGTTTACTAATCATTTCTTTATTCATGTAGATGCATATTCCCATTTAAAGTGGAGGCAGAAAGCATTTTAAATGTAGCATGAGGAAGAATTCAAATATGTAGAGAATTTGWGTGGAAAGTGAAGGGAAAAAGAAGTACTTCTATGAATAGTTAATTAATTAATTGATGCATTTCCAGATAGGAAAGGAAGCATAATGAATATTTATGACTGTGGGCTCTGAATTAAATCTATTTTTYTCTTTCCCAGTGGAGCAAAAGTATTTGAACCAAACCTGGTAATGTTTGCAAAGGGGTTTGGTTTTGGGTTGGTTTTTCTATGCTTTTTTCTGGTGTTTTTTTCCCTCTTCTGCCTTTCTGTGCATTGTACATTTGGTTTATCTCTTTGGACCATTTTTCTTGAAATTTTGCTGAAATGAAAAGTGAAAATAAACCCTAAACACCTTGAACTGACAAATAGAAAGACAAAAAAAAAACCCCTAAATAAATAAAGTATTTTCTTTGAGTACAGTAAATCATGTATCTTGACTATCAGAAAAAGTGCTGTATCTGAAGATACCAGTTTTAAAATTTATGTATGAGTTTAAATGGTGATTTTGGGTATAGGGACACCTCTGTGTAGCCTCAGCTATAGCAGATACGTGAGGAATTTAGATCATAATTGATATTTTGATATAATGGYAACTGGAGTTAGGTAAATCATGACATACTAGCAGAACTGGGGAAAAATACCCCTGTTCAGAGTAAAATAGTGTTTTAAGGTTTGTTTGAGTTTGTTTTAGCATAGTGATCAGTAATTAATTGATAATCAAACTGATCATAAAGGGAATAGTTGGCATAATTTTAAAATATTTAATATTTTATAAAAATTATAATTATTTTGAAGGAAAACTTACTTTTAAAAAAAATTGTAGCCTTAAAATAAATATTGTTGATTTTATATGTTTAAAATTTTATGCCTTCTGAAAGCCAAAAAAAAAGTTAAATGAGCATATATCTGGGATATACTGGCCAAAAGTATTTTGTATGCTTTCCAGGGTGATTCTTGACCAGGATAGTTGGTCACCAAGCTGGGCAGTCCTTAAAGTGAAGCTATTCCCTTCTTTCCCTTTCTAAGATCTTTTCTATAGACATTTCTGTAGTTATTYTCCATTCTTCCTTCAAAATGTAATTGAGGTATCTAATGGATAGTAATGATTATCTGCTGTATGGCTGCATCATCAAAGTCCATAATATAAGGACTATCATCAGATTCAAAATTTGAAAGACATTTTGAAGATCAAAAGTCCTMTAATAGTGCTTAGTTTTAAAAACACTGTCAGATATAAAGTGTTCTACAAATGATTGAATAAACCATAGGACTGAGACAGACCCTTGTCATTTTAAATATGTCTAGTTTATCCCTATTATACACATACCTGGAATTCAGAGTTATCTCTCTGAACCTTGACTCAACTTCAGTAATTTCACAAGTTTCACAGGCACAAGAAGTGTGTCATTATCCATCTGACAGATGAACTGGCAGGGAAGTTTACTCATATCCAAGCTTAGGTAGAACATAAAAAACCAGCCCAGTTAAAGTGTTAATGGGGACACGCTAACAGTCAAGTTTTCCCCAATACACAACTGCCTCCAAGACTGACAAAAGGGCTCATTTCTTCCTCCTACTTTGTAATCCTGGGAAAAGTGCACAGGGAAACAAAAAGAGTACTGGTCTGAGTGCTCTCCCCTGACCATAATTTCTTTTACTGTTGTAATTACYTGGTCTGAACACTTTTATACTAAAACTTCTGTTGTCTGTACAAAAATTCCTTAAGCCTTTAAAAAGAAAGAATCTGCTTCATTTCTAAGGAGATTCATTAACATTGGGATATTGCCTGCAGTGAATTCAACACTGCCAACACTGATAAAACACCTAGTTTATTCTTTGCTGCAACAAGTGTATGCTTATTCATCTGGCTACAACAATCTCCCATTTCTTCATCACAAGGAAGAGGAGCCTGACCTGAGCATGTAAGTTCAGGATGAAAGTCTGAGAAAAATCCTCTAAGAGTTTTGAGAAAATATAAGTATCCAACTGCTTCTGTAACAGAGCCAAAGACTTAGCCTTTCATATGGAACATCTTGAGTAACCTGTGCAGATTGACTGCTCTTTGATAAAGTTTTCAGTTGTGTACCTAATAATCAATACTTGATCTACTGGATGTTTTGTGTTCCTTAGAGATGGTGTCTTCAGTTGAACTGAAATCCCATTGTGGGTTTAGCTCTTTGTATTTCTATGACCATTCACTTTAAAAGGACTAAAGGGAACTACAAGAACTGTCAACCACATTTTATTAACAGAGATAAGGATGTCCCTGAGGCTCTGCTGAAGATGGGACATTTGTTAGTAATGACTTTCAGTGCACTTTATGTTTTGAAGCTATCTCAAAAATATGTTTAATTTGGTAGCGTTACCTTGACTCTAAATTGCAAGTGTGTTCACCATTCCGTGATCAGAATTAGCTTATTTTTCTATAGAAGGCCAGAAATTTGAACATCATACTTTTAGCTGCTTCTACTAAGAAAAGCAACATACTGCCTCCTTCCTTGGATAACAGTATCAAAGAAACGATCCTCAGAAATACTTCAGTGATTGGCATTAGCAAGGCTTTGATACATTCTATTTACTNAACAAACTATTATGCTTCACTTCTTTCCTTTGATGTTCTTGATAAAGATTGCACATAATTCCTCATGTAGAAAATGTGCACATGGGCTTATAATGAACAGGAACAGTTTCCTTACACACTGTGAAGTGTTTAATGTGCAGTCACTAAGATCTTTGCTGGATGCTGAGAGACTGCAACATGATGGCAACTTTGCAGTTAGGAAAGAAAGCAAACTGCTGGTTAGGTTATCTTTTGGATCTGCATTGCCTCTTTATGTCRAGTATTATAATAGATAATTAAAGATCAGACAAGAACAATCATGGAGTATGGTATTTAACCTGTGATTTTTAATGTTTGTTTATTTGCTAAAGATGATTATCCAGTTTGAATTTGTCAATCCAAAAGTATATCTCAAAGTTTGCCTCAACTATTGATCACAAATAGGACAGTTGACCACAGATTGATCAGTTTTGTTTGTTTGTTTTAATATTTATCATCTGCATATATGTGACCAAAGAAGAATAAGTGGCAAAAAAAAATTCTGTCTTGGCACTAACAACCAGCAGCAGCTATCCCCATATCCTCTTCCTGTTTTGTCTGATTTATACATATTTACTGACAATTCACTAAACTGTTTTTGATACAAAGTGGTAGAAGTGGCATTTGACTTTAAATATTATGTTGTGTTGTTACTATTTGAAAAGCTTGTGAACAGCTAGCTGTGCAGAAAACTGCTGTCTTAGAAAGAACAAAATTAGTGTTTTGAATTCCAGCAAATTCCCAACTGTCTTTTCTTTTGAAAACTCACTGGAACAAAGCATATCAATGCTTAAAAACAGAAAAACAATATAAGAGAGATGGGGGATCACTTAAGATGGTTGCCTGAAAATACATAAATAATTGAATAATGAAAAACTATGCTGCAGGAATGTATGATGGAAGTACAGAGGGATTRTAAAAAGCAAAAAAATATGTATACTGAAAAACATATCACTAAGAGTTTTTTCAGTAAGTGCTAGAGAATTTCATCATAATTGGAAGYGAGTCTTTGTTATCCTCCACTGTTTTTGGGAAAAGCTGTACCAAGCATTTTGCTTAGGCTATGTTTTGGTTTAGCTTTAATAGCCCAAACAGTGCTGACTTCATGAGATATCCTCAAGAGATTTTCTGCTCTATGTGCTTGAGATTGCTATGATGGATTGTGATTTACTGTAAAATAAGTGGGGTCCCACTACTGCCACTCTACTCTCACAGAGGTTAAATGGTATTCAGTATGGAATACTGTCAAAAATGTTTTCTGTTATAGCAAGAAAACAACACAAAAAAGAAAGAAGCACCCACACACTCACGCACCCTGTGTCCAGTCTACTCTCTAAGTATCAAATGATGGACACAGTAGTCTGGGAATAAATTATGTGATGCTGAATGRCAATGTACTGCTGTGACTTTAACTTTTAAAAAACATTTCTGGATTCAGTTGAAGGGAAAAAGGCTGTTAACGAATAGAAAATAAAAAAAATTACTCTATTAATTCCATGATTTTAATTTACCATATTTGGCCAACTCCTGATATCTAGCGTAGTACTTGTTATTTAGTTTTTAACTAAATTTCAGAAGAATCCTACAATTTGAATAGAGATTAATTCTTCTAGATCTATTTAATGTTTCAATAGAACGCTTTAGAATTTTAATTTATTTCATTTCTAATTAATTATTCATACGTGATTTTGTATTCTTAAATTATATTCTATATATTTTCTTAAATATAAGTATTTATTTTATTGTTGCAAGAATAAATAAATCAATTTTACTACAAAACAAAAGCAGAGGGACTGAAAAACAAGTGTAATTCAAATTAGTTTTTTGATAAAGCACCAGCTGTATTTAGAGAAAAAAAATGTTTCTAGCACAGTTGTCACAACAACTTGAACCTGAATGGCTTCTGCATGACTCATGTCATCAAGTGATTCACTTGTGTATTACTTTTAAAAATTCTGTCTGACACTTTTGACATATCATGTCCTTTGAGTTTTTCTCTCTTATTCAGAAATCAAGGCAAAAAGTTCACTTCATAAAATATTAATAGGTGCAAGTATTGTCTCTGACCTTACTTGATCAAAGTGGTTAGTGTCAAAGTTTAATTGCATTTCACGTGTCTTAGTGACATCCCTAAATCTTTCATGGAGTCAATAAATTATTAGCATCACAAGAAAGTCTCAGACAGCCATAATACAAAGTAGAAAAATTATGTAAACTGATACTTGAAAYTTAAATGAAAATGTATTTTATTTAATCTTGATATTTTTCTTCCATTCTTACTAAAGATCAAAGATCAAAGCCTGTCCTGTGAGACATGGAATATTTAGGGTATTTTATCACTTAGGAAAAAAGCACACCTTGATTTGAACAGAAACTGGAATAAGGTTAAGATCCCAAAGATTGCTTCTCTTGTTTTTGTGGG
>NW_026623558.1:257181-263500 GCF_030028575.1 Malurus melanocephalus
TTTTTTTTTTGCAAGACTGTTTCAGACCTTGCGGTTTACAGTCAGAAATCAGTTCCTGGTCCTTGTAGTGAGCAGGCATGCTGGCATTCAGCACAGTTCTTTCTCTTCAGTTTCTGTCTCTAAGTAGTTGGTTTCCTTCTCTAATAATTTTATTAGCAGTGTTGTATTCTAATACTCTGATACATCTATGGTCAACTATGCCAGTCATCCTCAGCAGTGGCAAGTAGTCGCCACCACAGTTCAAAGATTTTGTTGGGAAGAATATAACACAGTAATTGAGCTCCTTTCTCCTCAGTATGTTTCGGGGGGTTTTTGTGTCTTTCTTGCTTTAAGTTCCAGCCTCCCCAGTCTCAAATCTTCCTCCAGAGCAATTATCCCCTGAGTTTGTTGGGTTCTTCCCATGCAGGCATTGGCACAGTTCAGGCTCAGGCAGGGGAGGCAACAGGCACTTGCCCCCAAAGCAGAAGGTGAAACCAGGCCAGCTCTGAGATTGGAGCTCTCAGCTCAGGGCAGAACCTGTGGCCTTTTGCTAAGGATGGCAAAACATCTTATTCCCTGCACAACAGCACTGCAAGTGGAACTGCTTTCATGGAAACAAAGCTCTGATACGCTTCAAAAAGATTGCTAGTGGGTCTAGACTGCTCAGTCAGGAAGAATAATATTAGTTCCTCACAAGAAGAATCTTTTGTCACCATCTGCTCATTCAGAAGAATTAAAAGAAATTACTCTGGCAAACAGTTTGTCTTTTTGCCATTTCTTCAGCCTGAACTGTGTCTCTATTGGATCACTGACAATAATTTCTGATCCGAAGAAACAAGTCAGGGAAGAATTCCACTATCAGCTTTTCAGATGTAAGTGCAAATTCTTCAACATTTACCTCAGCAGACAGTTCATCAAGCCTGATTTTCTGGTTTGCAAACAGTTGTGCAAGCAAAAGGACCACCTCTGCAGTCACCAGGGTATGGATGGCGATGTCAGCTCCACTTTCTCTAGAGTATTCTAGTGATCCACATGAATCTCCACCTTATAACTATAGACATCACTGAGAAATTCAACAGCAAGCACTTGTCTTGTTCATAGTTTCATTCAGTTGATGCCAGTGTTCTTGAATAGCATGTGATAAGCGCTTCATTTCCATTGTGTTATGTCTAGTGGAAATTTATTCCWATGCCATAGACTGGAACATCAAAAATTATAACCAGCAGCATCCCTTTGTCATTGCAGATGAGTAGAACTGGATGTCAGTCACTTGCTCACATTTTTGAAATGCACTTTCTGTTGGAAACTCCATTGCCATTTATCTGTCTTGTCAAAGAAACAGAGAGGATGTTTGGTGATCACTGATTTTTGAGGTGGAGACATGTACCAGAAGTTCAAAGAATATCTAGWGGTCTGCTTATGTTTTTACTTAAAGTAAAATTGCCTTCATGTTGTCCTGTGAAACTTATACATCTATTTAGCAATTCCTATGACAGTAGCACTTAGAAAGGTGATTATCCCTTAGTCTGTCTTCTGCTTTCACTGTTGGTGGCCCTCCATGAGATGCAGGGAGACACCCGTCATAGCCCTGGTCTGCTCCCATAGGCTGCTCTGATGCCTGGGGTACCTCCTCCCGCTCTTTCACTGCTCTGGACTGTTCCACATTCTCCTCACTCCACATTTCACAGTGCCACTGCCATGTTCTTCACCCTTTCTGAAATATGTCATCAGAGAAGTGCCATCAGCTTCACAGTTGGGCTCAGCTGTGTAGTGGTGGGTCCGTTTTGGAACTCATTGGAACAGTCTCTGTCTGAGCCTGGGGCGCCTGATGTCTTCTCACAGAAGCCAYCTATGTATCCTACTCCCCCCACTACCAAAGCCTTGCCAAATAAGCCTAATACATATCTAGATGTGCTTTTGTGAAATTTTTGTTCTTGTTCAGCAGCTGTGACAAGGTTTCACACATTATCTCTTGCATCGGATGATGCACAATGGTCTCCACTGTTTATCCTGAYGCTTCAGCAGATGATTGCCATACTTGTGCCAGAAATTGAAGTTTTGATTGTGTAACAGAATTCATAGTGCTGAAGTTCATCCAATGAATGGAATTCCTTTTGCTAAGTGACCACGTGAACGATCACTCATAGGTGGGACCACCTGATTTCTCTGGCTGATATCACTTAAATCGAGTGAGAGAGGGAAAGGACACGATATCAATTCTTTTTGCATCCACAAGAAACAACCTCTGCTGAGCAATTCACAACTGCACAAAATGGGTACAGTAAGTGTGTGTCCTTGAGCAAATGCACTCTCTCTTAACTAATGCTCTACTATTAGAGAAGTACAAAAAGATGGTTACAGGAATGCTCTGCAAAACTGTTGGCTTTCCTTCTCTCCTACAAATCTTCTCAATATACAACTCATTTAAATATAATTATGGCAACCTGTACAAAATAGTGTCTTCCAGCACTGTTTATCTGGTAAAAGAAATTTCCATTGCTAAAGCAGCAATTCCTCTAAAATAAAAAAAAAGTTTTACAACTTTGTAGCTCTTTGTTGATTTGGGTTTTTTTCCACCAGTCACATGAAAATGTSTTTTCCTTATTTAACAACAGGATTTTTTTCAATTAGTCTATTCAAAAATTAGAAGGAATAGGTGAAGAGACTTCAGAAATTCTGTATATCATTAATGTAAATATTTTGATTGATTCTCCTACATTTATGCCTGAAAGATTGTACAAACATTTGAAACAGGGAACCAAGTATACGTTTTTTTTACTCACACAACCGTGAATACTGGTTTCATGTGTTAGAAATACTGACCTTGTGGTGTGTTTAAAATCTATTTCAGTCCTTTTCATCAGATTTTTTTCTTCACGCAACACAGTTGCGCATTTTTCACTCTGAAAGGTGATATTTCAGAGTACTTTCATTCTTTTGAAGAAATAGTTTCAAAAAAATAGATACGCGGAGACATATAGGACTAAAATCAAATTACACAAAATAAAATTATTTTTTGAATTGTTAAATATAATTTAATGCCAGAGAATTCTAAAGGATTCACAACACCATTCCAAGTGACTATTTCTTCTGTGGTTCATGTCATGTATGGTTCAGCAATGCTAAAAGCGTTTCTATATATTGTGTGAGCAATTATAAACAGCAGCCCATGCACCAATAAATGCTAAAGTGAATTACTTGCATATGTTTCTCTATGGGCTAAAACAAAAGCAAACAAAAACCATTCATCCCCAGCAAAATTGATGTGACCACAAAATCTAAAAAGTGTTAGGTGGCTACATTTTAGAAATGCATAGTTTTTATAGAATATGGGTTCAATGTTTGATTTYTGTTTCTCCAGAAATACTAGTTGAACAGCTCCAAGCAGAATGCCTGCAATCCATCTAGTATCACAGGAATAAAATACAGCTAGTCTTGAGAATATATTTTTCCAATTATGTTTTATTTACATAAAAGTCATTCTGAAAAACAGACACAGTTTGACAGTTGCTCAAACACCCTAAAGGCTGTCCTTCCAAATGTTCCTTCACACCAAGGCCTACACCTACAATGAATAAAAATGCTCTCAGCTGTAATAATTGTACATAATTTGAATCTATTTTCTTCATAAACAACTCATATTCAATTTCTTTCATAAGCTTTTGTTAGCTTAAGTACACTTGAGATATATTTGAACAAGTTTGTGCTCAGGCAACTTAAAGACAATTAGGTAGATATAGGAAAGAGATGTTAACACAAGAATGGTACTTGTCAGCTAGCCAAAAGTACAATGAGGTGTCAGTTTTATTAAAAAAATATACAGCGTTTGATCTTAGACTTCATTGTGTGAAGACTTATTTGGCCAGACCTCAGCATTTATCCTGAACCTGAATATATATCATTTTATGACTTCGTGTTGATGAAGAAATATTGAATTTCAGTTCTATCTCTAACTGCATTAAACATYTTATCTTGGAATGCAGAGATTGAACTTCTACTTTCACTTCAAATAGAATGAAGTTTTGCCAGCTGTGGAAAGAGTAATTTTCCCTGAGTACATAAATACATACATGCCATAAGAATAGTAAACTAAGTTTGCATAAGTAAAAAAAAAAAAAAAAAAAAAAAAAAAAAAAAAATAAAAAAAAAAAAAAAAAAAAAAAAAAAAAAGATAGACTCAAGACAAGAGAAAGAAGAAAAATATGAGATATTTTCTATGAGAGAGAGAGAGAGAAAGAAAGAGGGAATGAGGGAAGGAGTGAGGAAGGGAGTGAAAAAGGCAGGAAGGAAGGAAAGAAGGAATGARGTGTGTAAAAAAGAAGCATGGAACTTATTAAAATAGCTTGCTAGTTCGGTTGGTTGACAAGAGGCAATTTGGAGTGGAAATCATTCCCACTTGAATAACAGACGACCAATGAATTTAAAAAATATTTTAAGTTTTCTAAAATGATGGTTTGTTTGTTTGTTTGTTTTTTTACAACTATAGAACAATTTTTAATTTAAATCAAATTATTTTTTTCTTTTGAAAATGTTATATATACACATATATATATATGTTTTGCTAATTCTAATTTACAAAATATACCATTAGCATACGACACATTTCTATGTGGTTGAGTCTATGCATATTGTGACAATCATGAAGAAACTTTCACCTATCATCTTCAGTAAATTTGTGGATTTACATCCCCACCCAGATTAATAAGTATGCATGAAATGGGGAGGGGAAGAGAACTGCAGAGGAGCTGCTGGTRAGTGACATACAATGATGTTAGTCAAAAATTAGCAAAGTGTTTGGTGAAGGCACCTACATCAAAGCAGGCTCAAAGGAAAGAGTTGTTGTCTGATTGAAGGAAACAGCACGATTCCCGTTTTGGTGGAGACAGAAGCTTCCTCTTTGCACTGACATGTATTCCTGAGCTCAAAGCCACGTCTCCCACTGCCTTAATTTCTGTATAATGTAATGTTGTCAGGTCTTTTTATTCCAGACAAGTTTTTTCAACTGCACACACGTAGAAGCAGACAGAAMTAGAAGTCTGTTTAGCAACAGTTAGCTGAGCTATTCTGCTCCCTAGATTTCAGCTCATGTCTCTTGACACTCTGGCAGATGCATTTTTAATTGCTATTTAGTGACAATGGCATTCAGTCAGAGTTTTATAATTGTCAAAAGTCTTTTTTAAATTTTACAATACCCTGTCTTACCTGTCAATCAGTGAAATTGATGTACAAGTTAATTTACATTTCAGCAAATGTGTTAAGACTTTTGCAAAAATATCTCTGTAACTCAACCTTGATTTTGTCCACACTGTTCCACACTGGAATATCATCAGTCAGCAGATGCTGTAAAACTAGTTGACACCCTGTTGAAATGCAAGAAAGGAAATGCACTCTCCGAGCCGTATGGGAGATGAAGTATCTATATGCACAAAGCAAAACTGCACAAATCATGTCGGTATTGAAGCCAGTACTAGACAAAAGCAGGTGATGCGAGTGGAAGAGAGCACAGAACTCACAGCATAAAGGTGCCTACAGAGGATGCACATGATAGAAATTATTTCTGACACTGAATCTTAAATGCCATAGCTGGATTGGGTGTCTGTTTTTCTGTCTCGCTGTCCGGATCCTGCAGATGCCTACATAGTAAGAAAATGTAAAATAAAATTGAAGGAAAAAGTAAGTATCCATGCTTAGGCCACCAAGACAAAAGTCTGTAAAAAGAAGCATGAAAATAAGGAGAAAATTTCTATGATAAAAAATGAGTTATTAAAAAAATAAAAATATTTTTGAAAGGACAGTTACTTGCATGGCTAGAATGTCAAATATAAATTTTAAATCAATGTTTAACAAGAAAAATAAATAAAGCATTTTGTAATTCATGAAAAGCTCTAAAAAGGCTTTTGAAAGAAGAGTAGTGGAAATGATTAAAGGGATGAATTGACTTACTTATTAGAAAAGATTAAAAGCATAAATACAAATGGTTTAGTGAAGTAATTAGGTTAGGGAAGAAAGGAGGGCATAATAAGCTACAAACATCTGAAGGCAATAAACACAAAGGAAGGAGAGGAATAATTTAGCCTGATACAAGAGAGTGTAATTAGAAGTAAAGGAATTAAAGTTAAAAGAGAAAAGAAAATACACTGTGCAGAAGAGAAAAGCACTTGCCTGTTAGATGAAAAAAAAGATCGAAGTGGTGCGAGTCTATATCTAAGAGTAAGTAGATAAAAGGATTGGAAAGTACAGCTAAACAAAACAATAACAAAAAGGTAAAAAAAAAAGTTCCAAAGGGTTGCATGCAAGTGTCTGATTACAAAATTTACATTTCAGGACATTGCTTTCAAAA
>NW_026623558.1:263528-272991 GCF_030028575.1 Malurus melanocephalus
AAAAAAAAAAACAAAAACAAAAACAAAAGCACAACAAAAAATTGGGAAGATTCTTTAGATTCTTTTAAAAAGAATTTTCACTCCTGTGTAAGTCTTTATTAGTGCCTGTCATCTCACTGAGCCTTTGTGGTTTGGTTTGGAAAGTTCTCTGGGAAAATAGAGAAAGCTACCTGTATAATCATTGGGAGCATCTTCAAAATATGGCAAGCCCAGAGATCAAGAATTAAGTTTATTTGCAAAACCACTGATGAAACAATGACCAGAGAGAGGTCTGAGCAGCTCAAAGCCTGATCTTAACTTTGCTTACTTGTAAAAGTTGGGGCTGTAAAAGTGGAGAGGCTGTATCAGCATTTCAGATTTGGATCCTGACGTTCCCAGACCAGATGTGCTCCACACTCTTTCTGTGTCTTTTTCCTTCTCCCTGTCCATTTCTATCAAATTCAGATTCACAATTCCTGTTGCTTTCTTTCACAGCTGTCCTCCTGTCCTCTTGTCTCTCCTCACACATATTTTCCTGCAAGTTTCCCTTTTCTTTCCTTGTGAGCACTCTAGCTTCTCTCTGCCTGCTTTCCATTGTAACTTCTCCCGATAGTCCTAACTACTGCTCCATTCTCTGCTTGTCTCCCCTAGAATCCCTGCCACTCTTCTTAGGGATGAGTTACATGGAATATCTCAGTCCCACTCTCTGTCTCTTAGCTTTCTTCTTCTTCAGCTTCCAAATTTCCTCATTCAAAAAACAGTTCAGGAGAAAAGAGAGAACAGTGAATGGTTTCTCTGTTATATGTAGAAATAATGCACAACCCACATAATTTCTACTGTAATACAAAAAAAAAAAAGTAAAATAGATTCAGAAGGAAAGCCACAGGTCCTGTTTTAAATAGCAATTTTCAGGCTCCTTTTCTGATTTGACAAGGATAAGGTTTGTCCTCAGACACTTTCTAGGGCTTCATTTCTTTCTAGAGGTAAAGGCACGGTTAAAAAGTGAATAACCTATTACCATGAGTTTTAACTGAAGCACAAACAAAGCAGCTGTTATTAGAGAACAGCCATGTATTGGCATGAGGCTGAGCTCTAATCTGCCTTTCTGTCTTTAACTTCTGTTCCCAGGACTTTCGATCCAGTGTTAAAGGCAGCAAAATATATTCCTACTGTCTTTTATGTTGCCCCAATGCTCTCCATCAATCCTGGTGCACCTTTTCCCAAGTAATGGAGGTTGTTATACTGTCTATCATTATTCAGACTTGGAATTATATTTTAAAAACATCCTGGTTCGTAGTGCTTTTAAAAACCTAGTCTACACATTTAATGCTTATCTTCCTATTGAGAGATTTAAGGTATAAACTAAAACCAAATATACAAAAGGAAAAATAGTTAATTATTATTCCTTTTCGTGCCTCTGCGTTCAGAGGTGGTTGTTTCTTCTTTTTCACCTTTTTTTTTCACATGTACTGTAATAATTATGACAAATAATATGACAACTATATATGGCACTTTCTAAAGGAATTGCACATATTGTTAAGATTGATGTATTAGTTTATCATCAGATCAATTTTCAAACCAAACTTGAAAATAAAGAACATCTTCCATATTCTCTGGCTAATTTGACTGCTAAAGAGGTTACACTGCCCTTGATATGATACAGAGAAGAACTACAGTGGCTTATGAAAGGACCCTAAATATTCTGTGGGTCCCTTTAATTTGAACAATTGGAAAATATCTGCAAGAAATCCCCACAGAATTATTACACACAAAATGTCTCAAATTTTTCTTGAGTAGCATAACTATACAATTTCTCTCTTGAAACTCTGCTTCACTGAAAACCCAGGGAAAAGAAAATACTGCAAAAGTAGTCCTTGAAGTCACKTGGTTTTTAAAGTGGTACCCAAAGTACACAATTCAGAGGATCCCATTATTTTTTTACTTTGTCTCATTTCAAAAATCTGAATTAAAATTAATCTCATTATTTTTCTGATTCAAATGCTGTTATTCAGTTATTAGCCTAAAAATCCTAAATGTGCAGCTCAGAAATATTTACCCATAGTCTAAAAGTAGTGTGCTCATGGTCTCTTTAGTGGGAGTCACTGGCTTTGTGGAGTTACACTAAAATGGATGTATGTGAAAGACTGYATGTAAGTGATTTTCCATATAATGGCATGTATTTTCACTTTTTATTCAACAACCTTCATTGATGAGAAGCTATGAACAGAAACAACATTAAAAATCTCCCAAATCCTAAAATTATCAGATTCTGTTGAAGAAATTAATAATTTTTTTTCTTTTCAATTTCCCAGTTTGTAATTTTCTGAGGGCTCAAATAACACTTTTTTCATCTTTCTCTYGATTAGGTGGCTAATAGATAACTCACAAGGTATGTTAGAATGAAAATTATTTTGGTAGCTGTAGGCTACTTATACAATTCATATTTTTAGAATGGTTCAGTACAGGTCCACTTGGAACATTAAGCTGGTTTTAGTGATACCTTAATATCAAACTATTAGGCATGATGATGATGAGTGTCACATTTGTTAGATGTTTACTTGCTAAGAGATGTCCATATCTTCTCTTCTGACTGGTCACATTCACAGGTCTCAGGTCAAGTGCTGAAAGAAATATTACTGTGAAATGCCTCACAACTCTTTGCCTTGATTTGACACTGTAAGCGTAGTGAACACTGAATAAAGTTATCAATATCAGCCAGTCCTTCTGGAATATCATCACTAAATAACACACCATTAAATAACAGTTGCAATCATATAGGACAATAAAGTATCAGCCTGAATCTGCAAATAAAGCAAATAGAAAATTTGAGAAAAGTGGTATGGAGGAGGCAGAAAAGGTGTCTCTATGTCTAAATTATGGTTCGCTTTTTTATTTTTTTTTCTTTCTATTGTGAATGCACTTACATGTTCATCAGATTCTTATACCTTCTTTTTCCTTAGTTGTTTTATGTTCCATGCCATCAGGAATAACAGCTAAATGCTCGCTGTATAACTGAATCTATGCACTGCCTTACACACAGTTCCTCACCATTCCATTCCCATAAGTCATGTCACAAAGAGAGTGCTAATAAAAGTGCTTCTTCACTGAACCACAAGTTCATCTCTGGACTAGCACATTTTAGACATTTTTGTTCCTGTCGGTGTCACTCTGATTTGTTCAGGGTCACACAGACTCAAGTCCTATGGATCTGAGTGCATTCTGGGGACAAAAACTGTATCTTAAAAGCCTCTTCATCATCTCAAAGATTTTTCTCAAAAAAACTCTCTTCACCATCTCAAAGCTTTGGACTAAGCCTCCACAAGTCTCATCTGATGCAGGCAATACATGCAATTAGAAAAACCAAAAATCTTTTCACCACCCTGATAATTCTCAGCAGTTGCATTGACCTCTTTAAAAGGCTTCTTAGAACAACTTCTTTATGCCTGATAAATGTAAGAGTAGCTACAAAATCCAAAGCACAAAACGTCAGTTTAAAGTTGCCTTTAGTTAAATGTCTCTCACATCTCCTGCCAAGCACTTCTTTGTGGGGCCAGCAGATAGCAGGAGTACATGTTGTCTCTCTCTCCCTTTTAATATTTTTAGTGTGGTAGCAGGAACATGTCAGAATCTATTTATGAGTGGCTGCCACTACTGACCTTTTTTATCCAGAGTGTTTTCTAATAAGTAAAGAATTAGCACCCAAAGAGTAGCAGTTTGTAATTTCCTGGCTTAACTGTGATATGAGTATTACCCTTTTGAACTCTATCATTACCCTATTACTCATCTGAAAATTATGCATAAAATTAACATCAGTAGCTGAGAATATAATTTGTTCCATCCAAGCCATACAAAAAAAAAAAAAAAAAAAAAAAAAAAAAAAAAAAAAAAAAAGCAAATTTCAATAATATCTTTCACTCAGGTAAGTCTAGATCCATCTAAATAATAGCTTTGTCTGTCAAAAATCATAGACCAGCAGTTATGCTAACATGTTATGTTACAAAATCCTGCTTTCTGTGTCCTTACAAAGTCATTCCTATATGACAGAAAAGATAAAAATATTATTGTTTTGTGTGACATATATGTTATGTCAGACATCATGTCACATCCCATTGGTAGTAAAGTCTTAATTTTTAGTCAAACTAATATAAAAATGCTCATTCTTTTGCTTTGCTTTGCATTGTTTTATTTTTATTGTATTTAACATTTACCCTTCATTTTTGCATTAACCAGTCTGATTTGTTAATTGTGTTCCTTTCAATAAAGTGGCTTAATATTTGACTCCAACATTGTTCAAGCATTTATATTAAAGTTGAAGCCTTCTTATCTTTAAATATGTAACGTAATCTTTAAAAGACTTTTCCATTTTTCCTCTCATAAAAACACTCACCACATTTTGTTACTCTCCTGCTATTGAGAGAATTGGGCAAATATACAGCTGAGAGGCATCTGAGATTTTCAGGCTGTCTAGACTTTGGCCAGGAGTCAGGAACAAATACAATAATATTATGCTGGGGAATCKGTACTTTGTAAACAGACTGTAGTGATGCTATATAGCAACTCAATTTTGGGGAATATTTCTCCGTCTGGAACCTCCAGAATTACAGTGATTTTCCATAGTGATGGACTGGTTGATTTATCTTGAGACTCCTCTCAAAACCTTCCATGGGTCATAAAGCTGTTTCTTCTTGCTGTAAGGAATGATTCTCATTCCTCAGTATTCTGTCTTTCAAGAATCTTCAAAAAAATAAACAAATCAATTGCAAGTGGGAAAATTAAACCATACTATTTTGTGGTTGGTTGACCTTGTTTAATCTCCAGATGCCCAGCCTCCCTATTACTATCTCTCTGTAACAGGAAAAGGGATAAAATGTGGCAAAAAAGTCATGAGTTAAGATAATACTTAAGGGAGATCACTCAGCTGTTACCATCATGGGCAAAGCAGGAACAGATTGATAAAATTAGTAGAATTTATTTTCAAATAAACAGAATAGGATAATAAGAAATAGGGACAAATCTAAAACATCTTCTCCTTACTCSTCTCTTCCTCACCAAGTTCAACTGAGTTCCCAACTTCTCTGTGTCCTCTCCCCTGAGTAGCACAGGTTGGGAGGAAATGAATTCTAGTACCAAACCTTATAGCAAACAGCCTATATTGAATTCCAGAAATCAATACTCTAATTTACCCCTCTGGCTAATCATCACAATCCAAACTACTCATCAAGAAGTTCAGAATAATGCAAGAAAAGTTATAAGCTCCGGGTCACTTTCTTGGGAGAAAGCTGAACTTCAYGACTGTAAGGAAAGCCCTCAGAGGTCAGTTTTGCAAACAGATGATAAAAACACAGCTGTTATAAGCAGCTGTTGTAAAATGAAAGAGTTTTTGGCAGTACCTTTTAGTTTCAAAATTAACACACAGCAACCAATAATGAAAGACCCAGACAAGATTTAAAAGCAACCAGGAGCAATGAAGTGAAAAATGTCACTTATATAAACATGGCTAACTGGACATTTGGGGATTTTTAGACTGAAATTATTACTTTATAGTTCTGGGAGAAATTATCCAGAATCATTTTGAAGTCCATTTACCTCAGGAGTACAAAATATATACATACCATTAACACATTTTGCTATAGTGCAAATATTCAAGACATATACACATTTAAGGCATAGGAACAACACCCACACATTTGTTGCATCATTTGTATGTCATGAGGATGCCTACAGTAGACTTTTTCACCAAAATATTTTCATATTAATATACAATCATAATGATTAGATATTACATAATTATTAATATCAAATAAGCATAAAATTAAAGAAAATGCCATTTATAATTGCTTTGATTATAGTTTTGAAACTCTATGAAAAAGACAGAAAATAATCTAGACCCTGTTTGCTAATGTTTATGAGTGCAGGTTATTAGAAGAGTACAATTATGGGAAACAAAGGAAAAGAAGGMCAAAAGCTGTTCTCATCAATGCCACCTGAACCATTAGCAGGTCGACCTGTAAAAAAACATAAACACTAAGATGAAGTCTGAGATGGAAAACAAAGATCTGTTGCATGAATAACTCTTTTCCAGGTTCAACACTAGCAGCAGTAGGTGGTACATCCATCTGTGGTAGTACAGCAGCAGCTGTTTCTGTGCTAACTCGTGTTGTTTGTTTGAGTGCTATGAATGCCATAAGATGTACACAGTCCTCAAAGAAATAATGAGTTAGAACAAAATGAGATGTGTCCAGATGGGGCTCCATATTTCTTTTTTCTTTGCAAACTGCCTCTGGAAGCCTGAACATAAGCCCAAAGACTTGTAAATGTTTTGTAATAGCTTTCATTTGATCTTTACATCTCTCTCCTTTTTTAAGTTACATAGATGGAGAGATAGATAGACAGATAGCTAGCTAGATAGCTAGCTAGATAGCTAGCTAGCTAGCTAGCTAGATAGATAGATAGATAGATAGATAGATAGATAGATAGATAGATAGATAGATAGATAGATAAGATAGATGGAAAGACATACAGATATATAGATAGTTCTATCTGTCTGTCTATCTAGCTATTTATCTATCATCTATCTCTCTCATAGCACATTACTATCTGAAAACAAAGTAGTTATTTTCCTATATTTGTTCACTCATGCCAGAACATTTCAGAAATATTTACAGATGTAAATAGTTTTACAAAATCTTATCCGTTTGTTGGGAGCTTCGAGACACTGAAAACCACTCATTATTTCTTCAGCAACTTGAAGAATTGATCCCTTCCTAATTTTAACATGTTGTTTCAAAATCTCAGCACTGGCTTACTTTCCTCTGACCCTCTGACACTGATTCTTCCTTTGAACTATGCAGTGTATTAGCAGAAGCTGTGATAATATTGATTTGATATAATTTAAAGTTGGKTATAYTGCAAAGTACAATCCCTCACAGGCMCAGGTAATTCCTTTAGTTTCATTGTGGTCTTTGGTTAATGTTATCGGCAGATTTGTTGTTGTTGTTACCAGATTTATGAAGTAATGTAATAGTCTCTGAGGATAATAATTACAACTGTTGGTGATAAATAATTAAACTATAGGGCAGAAATAATTTTAATTACTTTTACTCTACATCACATRAGAAGGCTGAGTGTTTCTTAATTCCAGATGTCTTATGTGATTTTTTGTATAACATCTCCACAATTATCTTTATCTATGTTCTCCAATCCAAAGTTAAGATTTTGTCTTAAAAGGACCTTTAATTTTCAGCTCAGTTCATATTTCTTATTTTATTCCAGCTAGTAAAGGAGTAGTAGAAAGGACAGGAAAACATTATTAAATTTCTTTGCAACATACAAAATACTAAAATAGCTTTGTTGCTAAGAGCTTCTGTATCTAAMGTCACATTTGCAGCCCAATGCATGAGTTAGGAAGRCTTGATTTTTATTGTTCTCTTTCTKTTTCTTCCCTCCTGTCATTTCTCAGCACTAGGCTGTTTGGATTCACATTGTTGTAATTGCCTTAAAAACAGWGGTTTCCTGCAGAGGGTGAATTTGGCCACAAATGCCTAATTAGCAAGATGTAGTGGTTGCCCACTAAATGCCATGCTAAAAAAAAAGATCTACAGCCTGTATTTATGTCAAGTCAAAACAACTAACAGGACAGACACCACAATCTAACAACCTGGAAATAATAAGGAATTTTTAAAACATAATTAATCTCTTAATCTGATTTTTTCTTCTTCATTTTTGTATTGTTTAGCATGATTTAGCTGTAAATCATAAAGAATTTGTCACAAGTATAATTTAACAAGGCAGATGCCAAGTTTCATGTTTCCTTATCTTAGAGTAATTTTCATAGACAACAAAAAAAGTTATAGATTTTTAAACTTAAATGAATAAAGAAAGGCTTTATAGCAAAGAACTAAAGGTGTGTGGTCATTCTTGTTAATTAAATAGCTTTAAGGAGTGATACATAGATAGAAATTTTGCATGAGTGTGACTGTGTTTTTATATCTGCCTATGATGAGAAAGAGGAAATCTCGGGTACCAAAATCTTCTTCAGACAACTATAGAAAACAGGTCACATCTGTAGGGGACTTTAACTACCTCAATATCTGCTAAAAAGACAATATTGGACACAATTCAGGTGGGCTTTGGAGATTTGAAAATAATCTCTTGACACTGAATTCATGACCTGAGTGAGATACTTTATTGGATGTTATGAGATCACAGGGTTTTGAAACAGATGATGTACAAGGTCCTACTAACTGAACTTGAAAAGCCTTGCAACTGATAATGTGAAGAATCAAGTATTTAGTGTTATCTAATTAAAATAAGCATATGGTTTTCTATATTTTTACATGCATTCCATTTTTTCAAGTAAAAAATATGTAAAAATAGTTATATTGTTATCCCATTCTGCATTTTTTGTCTAATTTTCAGTCATTTTCACCAAAAGTTTTATTGTGTCTGCTGGAACTTTTATCTTAGTTTTTCAGCTATTCATTTTTTTCATCCCTAAAGCATCATAGAATCAAAAAATAGCTGAGGTTGAGAGGGACCCCTGGGGATTGCCTAATCCAATTCATCGGCTCAAAGCATGGTCAGTCAGAGCTGCTTGTCCAGAGCCGTGTCCAGTCAGGTCTTGAATATCTCTGCAGGAAAAGGCTGCCCAACTCACTGCAACCCTTCCTCTGTTCAATGACCTTCATATTCACATCATAGAAACWTATTTTCTTATGATTAAACTAATTTTGTTTCATTTTTATTTGTGCCTATTGCATTTTGTCCTGTCACTGGATAYCACTGGGAAGACTGTCTTTACACCAYCCTATCAGATATTTATATAGATATTTACATAGTAAAGAATGCTTAAATAATATATTGCAAAGCTTCACGCTAATTGTCTTTTAAATTTCATATTAAAACTTTAATAAGTGGGAATGAAGGAAACTAGGTGGGTTTTGTAGATTTTCTTTTTCCTTAATTAAATTATCCTTACAAAAAAACAGCTCAGAAATCCAAATCAAATCCATTCAAATTCTTTCAGTTAATTTTACAAACGAAAATGTTTTGGAGGTTAATGGGGAGGGAGTATTCTGTCTATATTCCTTGTGCATTTGTACAGAACTTCCTGAAGAATTAGATTAATAATATTTCATTTCAAAGAATCTATTCCAGATATTGGAAGATATCCAATTTGATTTTATAGTTGAACAGATATTATGTTTCTTATTCTTTGATAATATACTGKTAAGTTTTAATTAAGACTTTTGATGTAAATGTAGTTCAGGGTCAATGTTAYCATTTGTAATTAATATTTTTAAAAATCCCTTCAAACAAATAGATAACACATTGGTAGAATCTTATAATTAATGATTGTTATACTACTTTCATTTGCAAAATCCTGGCTCTTCATGGAAAGCAATCTTTTCTGAAATCTAATAGAGTAATGTCTAGGTAAAAAACCTAGGGCTTGTTAGTAATTTCTCTGCTACCAAGCAAGTGA
>NW_026623558.1:273019-284121 GCF_030028575.1 Malurus melanocephalus
AGCTTACTATGTAGAACATCAAAATAATCAACAGTATATTTTTAATAAACGGGTTTTTCTTTTTTTTTTTTGTCAGATCTGCCTGAAAACCTGTCTCATAGCTCCTACAGGAAAAATAGTGACAAAACCTCTCTGTGTCTCCAGACTGAAGTCTTGTGGCACAGCTTATATTCAATTTGGCTCTCTGTAAGCCGTGACATTGGTCATTTACTGCATTTAGGCATCCCAAGGTTTTTGCTGGACTTTATTGATCATCTGTTCYTGGATAAGCTAGCTATTAGGCAGGACCATGATTCTCCTGTCCCCTTAGGAACCCAGACTAAAAGATCAAACAGAAACTAGTCCAAAAAACTAAAGCAGTATCATTAAAGTGATATGCTCACAATGTAACCCCAGTTAAGAGTTTTCTGTTAATGAGGCACRCAAAAACTCTGCTGATTTGCATGGAATTCTGGTCTTCTGATGTAACTGAAAGTTTATCTTGCTCATGTACATTTTTTTATATTATTTCCTATATAGGGAAATAAAGGCTGAAGTCTTTGTAGGGATTGTGGACACTTAAACATTAGTCTGCTTCCTTTTAAGCTTAATAAACTGAATACGTACATCCTAATGACACTTGTCCTCAGCTTTAACAACAATTTTGTTTAATTGTAATAAATATTCCATGTATCCTCTTAAGAACAAGAAAATTGCCATAACATTACCCATCTTTCTTTTATGAGCAGAAATGTTTTACTAGCAGATACTTTAAGCAGAGGAAAACAATCTGTCATGGGATAATTGCTAAAAGGATGGGAATCAGTCATATTGTTTGTCTAATTCTTAGGTTACTGGCTKGTGGCTTAATTTAATCTATTCTGAATGCACAGTAAATGCAACACAGTAATTTTAAAATCATAAACCTCTCAAAAAAAGCCAGGCAGAGGCCTGCTAATGTATTASGTGATGGATCTCCTATTTATTATTAATCTTTGTATTCAGAACCAATCCATTCTGTACTCGCAAACATTTTTCATGCGTTTTTTAAAAAATATTGAGTGGCACTTAATCAGTGACAAGGCTGTTTTATGKGTTACTGCTCGAAGTAGATTAGCTATACTGTACAGCATTCCACCAGAAAAAACAAAGATTGTAGAGGCTGAATCTCATTGTGATATAACTTGAATGAATTGACTTCACATTCAGATACCCTTGAATTACAGGAAAGCTAAGAGTAAGCAATCCAAATGTAGTGTGAAAAGTGCYGTGGGAGTTACTGTATATGGAGATCTACCTAACCCTGTATTGTACRGACATAATATACATTGTAGTCTGAATCACTGTTGAGGAGTGTTTAATTCAATTAGCTACTTGATTATTATAGTTTGTTCTTGCATCACCTGCCTCAAGAAGCTTCTCAGCCAATTCTTATTTATTCTATTTTCTATTTCTCAGAGTGTCCCATTCCAGTAACCAGGTTCCTCCATCCCCTTCTCAATTTTTTTCCTATTCAACTTTGGATGCAGAAATCCTCAATATACTACCCTAATCTCGCTTCTGTGCTAATGGGCCACTGGTCCAGGCTTCGATGACATTTAAGTAATATCACATATCTGGTCTAACTAAATATGGAATAAAAGGGGGTATGTACTTGCATTTAATAAATTAATATCWTTAGTTTTGGACTCTTAAAATCTTTTCTTTCAGAACTGTTGTCTTGCTCTTGAAGCCTGTTTCTTCTCCTTTGCATTTCCTTAACAGACTTTTCCTATAAGATTGTGTCATTWTAATCCCACAAGACTCAGAACTGCTAAGAATAGAGGGTATGAATATAAGGATGCAACTAATTTCACTGATTAAAGACTCTAATTGTAAGTATCTACCAGCACATACATAATTCTTTGGTAGATGTTTTTCCTCCCATCATAGTCAATGAAAGTTGAGGGTAGGACTGAGTTGTATAAAAGCCGGTATGTAGTACTACAAAATTTTCCCTAAGATGTCAAAGATATCCATACAGGAACTGCCAGATGAGATAGATGACAGACAGGAAGCCACAACCCTTTGAAGCAGGAGGAGAATGTCATATAGTATATTCTATGCATTTCCCATGCCTGTCCACTCTTTATTTCTCTTACTCTCAGCACATCCAGTTTACCACAGAAAATATCTGGGGACATTATCCCCTAGATAATGTCTACCTCAGAATAACATCAATCCCTCAATGAATTTTCAGGATAAAGAAACAACCCCCAAAATAATAAACACTAGCCWCTTTCCAAGGCTTATATAAAAGACAAATTTCTTTCCATTATCCTCTTATTTGCAAGGGAGGGGCTTGTATCTGTGCATAAAGAATGACAGGTTCTGACTGAAGAAAAACGAAACTACAGAATCTATGTAAGAAAAGGAAATGCATTGAAATGTTTTTTAAGTTATCTACCATATCGTGTTCAATTACTGGTGAGTAAGGCCATGTCTCTGAAGGTATTTCAGTTACACTTCTGACATTGATATTGACATTCAGTGAAAGTACCAACTTCTAACCCTAGTTTAGTGAAAAATTCTTTTCTGCCACCAGTCCATAATCAATTCACTACAAATTATCATAGTTTCAGATAAYTTAGTTTTCTGAATGGCACGCACAAGGCCTCTGCACATTAATAGTAAGTACTTGCAGTCAGGAAAATCAGTATAGCGAATATTCTGAAAGCATGAAATCTCAAAAAAGAGTTGTGTTCTATCTTACTGACATTTTAACTCATTTCTAAAACAAATAAAAAAAGGAAAAATCTTGAAAATCCTGTAGCAGATGTATGAAAATCTTTTAAATGTCAGTCTCTAATTTTTATTCTTTTTCTAGACTGCAGATATGACAAATTGAATTGATTATATATTACTTCTTTCCTCATAAATATCACACTTACAAAAAACCTTCTACATTTTTATCATTGACATTAAATCACATGAAAGGAATGGTACTGTTGCTGACTTGAAAATTCCTCTAAATCAGCCTACAGAGTAACTGTTCTCTGTACAGTTAAATAGCTGGAGCACAAATTCCTTCCTCATCTTCCAGCTATACAACTACACCTAAATTAATTCCAGTTAGTATCAGCACTTTCTTTTTAGACTCTTCCAGTCATTAAAAACTGAAAGAAAGTTTTCAGGTTTAAATAATGCAAGCACCATAATAATCTGAGTTTTTATACATTTCATTAAATTGTCTTTTTTTCCTTTCTTGGTAGCACTTTTTTTTTTTTAATTTCCTCTGAAAAATAACATTCCTGAAACACAATTCACTTAAATAGTTTTGTTGTCATAGAATGAAAACATTTGAARCTTTTAAATGTATTTTGGCAAAATATAAACAGAAATTTCATTTCCAAAGTCATTTAGAAGGATTTAGAAGTAAAAAACTGAAATATTTTTCCTAGAGTGAAAAAAAAACCATGATGTTTCAATGCAGATTTTTTTTTTCTGCTTTCCTTTTAACTTATGGATTATCTCTTAGGAGAAAACATTTCACATTGTCAAACCAATTTAATACAACATTTTCAGTACCACCTTGATTTATTTAAAAGAAATGTGAAAGCCTGTGAAGACTGCAATCTAAGCAGGCTGCAAAAAAAATAGTTCATATAGGGATGTCCTGGATAATAAAGGACAGTAATCTCTGCTGATTTGGCTGGATGTGTCAGAAGCTGTTGTAATTTCTCAATTACCTGTGTGTSAGACAATGTGAGGCTGGACTTGGCTGTCCCTGCTGCTGTCAGCCAGTCACTTACCCCCTTTCCCTAGGAGTGCTTAGTGTCCTAGAGGACACCAAGATGCCTTTTTTTCGAAGGGCTTTTTCAGAAGTAAATAATTCCATTTGCAGGACTGAAGGGAGGCCATCACACACCAATTAGAGGCACCAGACAGTGGAAGACTCCTCAAACACGATATTGGCAACAACAGCAGGGACAAGAAAATGTTTTTAGAAATGTGAAATGCTTTAATTAAATAAATCTCCTAATTATAAAAGTAATAGACATTTAAAGAGTTATTGAGTTTATTGCTGGACCATGACAAATAAACATACACCTTTTTGCTCTACTGTATGTCCTCTGTGGCAGACATTTTTTTTCACCCTTAATTTAATTAYTAAAATACTTTCTCATGTAGATAATGCAAAAGACAATTGGAAAGTCTGAATATATACTATGGATCAACTCATCTTTAAAATGAGATCTAGGAGAAAATAATCCAACAGAGTCCTCTTCCTTTTTTCTATTTCTTTGTTTAATCAGGATTCTTAATCTGCTTTCCAAGAGAGCACAAGTTGGAATGACATGATGCTACAGAAAGAATTAGTATCCAACTTGGAATCATAACCTTTTGTAGGGCACTGCAGGAATCATATCTAAGCAAATCTCCAACCCAATGAATAWTGTCACAGTTTGAATAAACGTAAGATATGAATTTTTTTTGAGGTTAAGGATTGAGGGGGTGGGAAGACAGAATACGTTTTAAATATTTCCCCTCCTCAAATTCAGTGGAAGCTGCAGAAGACTTAATATGGGGTGCTTTACTGGCTGGTGCATCTAAAATTTTCATATAACCTAAATTGTATTCCCATGTTCTTCAAAGTTGCTGTACCTGCATCCACTTTATAAATATACCTAGACATGACATAACAAAATAAAAACAGGAAATGAAAATTTTAGCAGTGTTATGAAGCCTATAAACCCATGAATATAATTTGTTAATAATTTCCTTATAAACTATCTATGCATACAAAGATATTTCACCTTTATATGTTCTATGTTTCATTTTATTTCTGTTCTACTTCCACTCTTTCTCTTCTGGGTAGTTTTTCTAGGTCAGAAGTAGTTCACAAACCATGGTGTCTAGGAGCAATGGATTCAATGGAAAGACATTTTATTTGAAGGAATGGGAAATCAGGTTAACAGGAATTGCACTTTAACACTGTTACAAGAATAAACTTCTCAGTTTGATGCCTGATTGTCCCTAGATTATAGATTATTAAACYGATATGGGTTGACATGGTCAAATTGTTTATTGCCTTGCAGACAGTAAACAAAGTGGTATTTGTTATTAGAACTTTTTTCTACAAGGAATGAAGCATCAAAGATAAAATAGTCTGAGCAAAATAGAAGAAAAGAGATGTGAAAGGCAATGAAAGAGAAAACAGAACATTGAGTTYAATTTAACTTCTTTGTCATCACAAAATAAGATATTTAGGTCAGACAACACATCCTGATATTTGCCAATGACAGCATTCTAAAGTGAGAAAAATATGTTCYCTTCAATAATGCATATGGTGCATTTGATCTGCTTAAAAATAAGTGGTTTTGGGATATAACATCAGGAGACAGTTTCAGTGAGTTAAGAGAGAAACAATATAAAAATAGTTTGTATTTTTTAAATCAATTTGAAAATTCAGAGTAAAATGTTTTGTACATTTGCTGAACAATTTTCAAGTTGAATGCATTGAAAAAGTGCCACCAATAGCTGTTATTTGGGCCCCATAATTAAGCTCTGGTGCCTGCAACATAAGAAAAACATGGATCTGCTGAAATGCATCCAGAGCAAGCCAYCAAGGTGATGTGAGCTCTGGAACACACCTCTTATGAAGACAGCCTGAGGGAGTAGGGGCTGCTCAGCCTGGAGAAGAGAAGGTTTGGGGTGATCTCATTGCACCTTTCCAATACCTAAATGGGACTACAATAGAGCTGGAGGATTTTKTTATGAGTTTGTGTAGTGATAGGACAAGGGGCAGTAGCTTTAAACTGGAAGAGGGCAGATTGAGATTGAGTAACAGGAGATAATTCTCTTGTGTGAGGATGGCGAGACACTGGAATAACTGCACAGAGAAGCTGTGGATGGCCCATTCCTGGAAYTGTTCAAGGTCAGGTTGGGTGGGACCCTGAGCARCCTGGTCTAATGAAGGGTGTCCCGTCACGGCAGAGGGGTTGGAAGTGGATGATCTTTATGACTGCAATACACTACAGCTTAACAGCTGTAACATTTCACAGGGTCTGAATTTTGCTCTATAAGAGATGCCATGTTTTGCAAGATTCAGAGAGTTCACAAACATCAAATCATTAAGTAAATTATGCATATGTCATCCAAGTAGCAGCTATGATTTTCTGCAGACTTGGSAGTAGATAACCTAAATTAACATCGTTCATTTCTTCAGCTAAAATTTTTACCAAATTCTCCTACCTTGTCTTTTCTCAGAAAAAAATCTGTTACTATAAATGAGTCATTTTGTAGGTACTATGTATACAAACAGGACTCAGATAATAGTTCTGTTCGATCTTCCTCTTTTAAATTATCTCATTAAAAGTAATTTTAAAAACCTGTTCACTGTGCATAATGGTTTCAGCACAGACCACAGTGACTTTTTTATGAACACTCCCATTCTCAACTTCTAATCTAGGACTTTCTGTGGTAGTCTAAGAAGTGAAAAATATCCAGCACGGGTCTCAGACTTTCCAACTCTCTTGAATTAGCTATGGGACCTGGATTATTTTTGTATTCTCTAGAGGTGATGTCTCCTGGTTAAATAAACCTAGATAAAGTCTTCCCTTGTAAAATACATGAAAGCCACAAAAAGTTGTTTGCTTCTTTCACAAATCCTGAAAGAAAAAACCAAAACCAAAAAAGTAAAAGAAAAAAAAAAACCAGCAAAGAAACCTGTTTCTTATATTTTAGCCTTGTAAGTGTAATGATTGTTATACTTGTTATATAACTTGATTTGACCATATTGACACATATTGTTTTCAAAATCGTAGATTTCATAATCTAAGATCCAAGGACAACCAAACAGTGAGCTAAGGGCTTAATTCTTGTAATAATATGCAAGTGCAGTACTCATTAACTTCAACCGTGCTGTGTAACATTCCAGTTGCTGAAAAATCCCCCYGGAATCTTAACAAAGGACAAAACAAAGACCCAAACAATGATATGATTGCTGTTACAGTTGTTATTCCATGTACTATTGCAAAACTGAACAAGTGGAAAGCATGCACACATACAGTCTGACCTCACAATCAAGTTTTCTTTTCTTTTAGCAATAGTACTACTGTCTCTGCATTTCATAATAAAATTTAATTCTATGTAGAAAATTTCCTGAAAGGCAAAAATGCATTTCAGCTCTATGCAGTGGTAATTCAGTTTTAAACCATATATAAAAACTCAAGAGCAAMATGCTAATAGTTGTATATGGGCTATGACCTTTCCTATCTATTTTTCAGTATTTTTCMACAGTTAAGAAACAGTCATTGAAATAAGTTAAGMGTCTCTTAGTCTATTATTTACTTTAGGAAAATGAATGTTTATGAAATGGACTTGAATTGATAATAATGTGATAGTTCATGCATGAGAAGCCTCACAATTGCCCGTGTGAAGAACTGGATATTGTCTTTCTGRCATAATCACATGGAGAGTGGATTCCATTAACACTTTGCATGACCTTGAAAACAGTTTCCCAGACCAATGTCAAAACATTTTTTTAATATTGCTRCTGCTTCCAAGTGTATAGACTAGAAAGTAAAATTAAAAACGTATAGTAAACATACTGATAATAAAACAGTTGTGCTCTTTTTTCAGTTTTAGGATGAAAAAAATCATAATTATAATAACAATTTAAATTGTAGATTTTGTAAGATATTTCATATAGAGAATTTAGCACTGCTGAGTTCTTATGTATTGTAAATGAGAATTGAATGGTTAATATTTTAAAATGTGTTTAAAATGTGAAATTCCTTGATTCCATGATCCTAAGTTTCAAAGATGTTGGATTTGTTGTTGCATGTTAAATGCTTTCAGTAGCTTTGACTTGTTTGTTCTACTATATATTCCTAAATGTAACAGAATATATTTTTCTTTATTTTCATGGCATTTTTCTCTTGATTGTGTTCTGCCTCTGCATATTTTTGCCATTCTCTGGATATTTTACTGCTACATTGGCCAGGCACTAATAGAACTGTTGTGAATTGTAAAAATTTTCCTTGAATCTTAGAATCAATATTTATCTATGCCATATTTATTGATCTTTACTCAGTTCTAGTGTTCTCTGAAGAGGATCAAGGAAGTCTTTATTTTTCCTCTGTTCATACTTCAACCTTACTGCAATATGATTCAGTATGCAGGCAACTATATGTTGGAGAAGTTTACATGCTCCATGTGAATATAAGAGAAATCTTCCTTCCTGATGGAGAGAACAAGAAGGCTCCATATGTTTTTACCATGGAAGAAAGCAAGCTGGGTTTATGTGCAGCTATGAAATTCCTRAGCCCTACAAAGTTGTTTATTTCATCTTTAGATTATACCAGCCTATTTTTATTTCATTGTAGTCATGACATATCCTCTTATCTATATGTAATTATATCCATATAGCCCATATTTTTTCAGGTATTTTTTGACATTATTYATGTGTTTATTCAAACTGTCAACAMTGTTAAGCTCTAGGAATGCTCCRTTATATTTAACAACKGATTAGATTGCCATATTACTAAAGAAACCTTTTTGATTTGAAGTGGTGATTGGAGTTACGGACCTGTTTAAGATTTGTTGGYTTTGGACAAGAACATAAAGCAGTTTCTGAATTATATCACCATTTAGTGGGAAACAAGCCCTTTGAGAMATAACAATCTACTTCACAATCATGTTACAGCTATAGTTACAGTTTATGATGATTTATTAATGCAGTCTGGTTTGGGTTGCTCAAGCTTTTTATTTTGCTTGATCTGAACGCTATTTTTGACACTTGATTATAACACTCTGTTTTATAATTTATGAAAATATGTAGAGTAATCTGGCAGTGTTTTGAGTTGATGTCATTCTTATTTATTAAAACACATGTTCATCTGTGTCATTACATATTAGATTTTTTTTTGTTCTACCTTGTCAGTTCCTTCAGCTTTTCACAAAGTCATTTTTACTTAGTAAATTATATAGTATTTTTTTTAGATAGCTCCATTCATCATTTAGGTATTTATTCCCTCATGTAAGGTAATAAAGAATGTGGGATAGTAACTTTGTACAGCTGYATAGAAAACCACCAAACACTGGAAAAAACATATTTAAAGATATATACAAACATAGAGCAATGTGTGTGCATGTGTTCTGGTGCAGTGGTGAAAATGTTTTTCTTTAGGTGAAGTTAATCAGGACAATATTATGAATCTTGGATATGTCATAGGTGCAAGAGACTTTATCAGGAAAAATTGTGAGAGTTTCCACAATTCTAAATCTATGCATATAGGATTCTTTTGAATATTCTTCATTACAAATACCATCTTTATTGATAAATAAGGTAAACTTAACTTCTGTAGCAATGCAAATGGGACAGTACAGAGCAATTAAGTTTCACTTACCTTAACACAGTGTTTATTTATTTACAGAAAAATCTGCATGTATGCCTTCATTTTGATTTACATCAAATATTTACAGCGATTTCACTTCAAGAATTGAATATATACATACATATACACCTAGAGGTAACACACTATTTTTCACTGTTCCCCTTGAACAATAAMATATTTAGGACACCACAGACATTTATTTCCACATAGCAGTCTTTTTTACTCKGTGAAACTTCTATGTCAATAGGACAGAAATGCTGTTGTAYTCAGGACATGAGCTCTCACATAGGAAATGCATTTGCCTTCTTCATTTTTCTAAACTGTGGTAGACCAYTCAAAAAGAACACRAGGCTGAGCTGAGGTATGCATGATAACCAAGATAACTCCAAGCTGCTTTGTCACTCTGATAGCTATGCCTTGGGTCTACCCCAGAAGCTTTGCCTGGCACAGCATTGTCAGCTATAAACATTTGGAATTTTTTTTATGATACCACTCAAGGGCCTAAAGTAGACACAGCAATTCTGAACAAAGAAAATTCTCTCTTTCTCACATAGCTTATTTTCTGTGGGAACATGGTATCTGCTGCATCCAAAGAAACATATTTTTATCAGTAAAAGCTGCATCTCCTTTTAGAGCTTTTTGCTAAGATAGATGTGTTAGYAATCCCCCTCCAGTTTAGACTAGCCCTTAGCAGTATAAAGCAATTAAAGATAATCCTGGCATGCCTTGAAAAAGGATAATGTTTTCTGCAGCTCTTTTGTTCATGATTTTCAGGTGCGTGCTTTTCTCTACTGCCCCTGCAGACTGAGTAATATAGATTGCATACTGATAATACAGGCTGTTATCTGTAGGTGTTCCTAAATAATGAATAGTCCACTGTTACAGCTTTTCTTACAAATAACTAGCAAAATCTGGCTTCAGTCTGTTTTTTGAACAAAATAATTTATAATATTTCTAAAATAGAAGTCTACCTCTAGGCTTTTAAATCCATTCTTGGGCACCTAAGGGTGCCTTTTATGTTCCATTCATTTCAACTTCTAAATTATATTTAGTCCAAAAATGGCTATATTTCTTTAGGCTACACTGTGCCTGGACAAGCACCAACTCTTGTCCTAAAATGTATTGTGTTTGTGTGGCCTGGTTTTTCTCAGCGGGAGGGAACCACAGAGGTGGCTTCTGTGAGAAGCTGCTSGAAGCTTCCAGCATGTCCAGCAGAGCTAATCCCTCACAACTCTGAGGATGGATGTGCCTCTGGCCAGGGCTGGGACACTTAGAGATGGGGGCAATGTCTCTGTGATAACATCCTTAAGAAGAAACCAAAACAAAGGTGGTGGCGCAGTTTTAACTGTGACTAGAGAAGAGGAGGCAGTAAGTACGTGTGAGAGGAAGCACTGTGCAGGCACCAAGGGCAGTGGGGAAGGAGAGAGAGGAGCTGCTCCAGGCACCAGAGAGGAGATTCCTCTGCAGGCCCTGGTGAAGGCCATGGTGGAGCAGCTGTGCCCCACAGCCCATGGGGCCCACGGGGGATGCAGAGATCCACCACAGCCCATGGGGGATGCAGAGATCCACCCACAGCCCACGGGGGATACAGAGATCCACCCACAGCCCACGGGGGATGCAGAGATCCACCCACAGCCCATGGGGGATACAGAGATCCACCCACAGCCCACGGGGGATGCAGAGATCCACCCACAGCCCATGGGGCCCACGGGGGATGCAGAGATCCACCCACAGCCCATGGGG
>NW_026623558.1:284144-298719 GCF_030028575.1 Malurus melanocephalus
GCCCACGGGGGATGCAGAGATCCACCCACAGCCCATGGAGGAGGTGCCCCATTCTGGAGTGAGTGGGTGCCTGGAGGGGGCCGTGATCCTGTGGGGGACCCAGTGGAGAGAAGGGGCTCTGGGCCCTGTTCCCTGGCTGGAACAGCCTGGCCTTGGAGGAATGCACCCCTTGGAGGATGAGTGACCCACACTGCAGCAGTTTTGGGAGGAGAGTCTGCCCTTAGGAGGAACTCACCTTGCAGTTTTCGGTGGGAGGGACCCCATTGTGCAGCTGGGGAAACGACCGCTCTCCCTGAGCAGTGGGAGAAGCCATGGATGATGAAATTACTTTAACCTCCATTTTTTGTCTTCTTTGAACTGCTGGGGTCAGCAGTGGGGCTGGGAAGGAAGGAGGGGTGGAGGTAAGGTATTTTTAACAGCTTATTTTACTTCTCACTCTCCTGTTCTGATTTTATATCTCTTAAGTTGAGCCTGTTTAGCCTGTGACCATGTTTGATGAGCAAAATCTCCCAGACCTTATCTCAACCCATGAACCCTTCACTAAATTTTCTTTCCTCTGTCCATCTGTGGAGRGGAGTCAGGGAGAGACTTTGGCGGGTGYCTGGCATCTGGCCCAGATCAAMCCATGACATGAAACTACAAGGAYCATTACAGAAYATTTCTGGCCCTAGGGAAAAAATTTAGGTGCCATATTCTCTAAATTCCTGTTTTGTGTAGACATATGTGAGAAGCAGACAAAGGCTAGATGGTAGTACATGTGGAAACWTGTTTTACTCTCTCTCGAGTGAGTCCCCATCACATTGTAATAATATTTATGTCTTATCACAACTTCCTCRGGGAGCTACTGTGAAAAACCTTGTTAATGTATTTAGTGTATTTAGTAACACTTTTCCCCCTAAACCACTGCCCTGTCCTTTTTTTCCACCAACGTGACTCATGGGGTTTCTCTCAGCAAAGACTAATTGTTGTGAAAGTAGTACTCATTGTTCTGCTCTATCCTTTATTTTAGACTAAAGCTGTAACTTTTTGTAGTACTTGGTGTTTAATTGATCCACATCTAACAGGTTTTCCTTGTGGAAGTTACGCTTTCATTGACTCAGATACTGTGAAAAAAATCAGCATAAGTGAGAGGAGCAGACTCTAAATGATATTTTGCACACTTGGAAATGGATGATCAGAATTTCTTCAAGCTCTAAATTACCATAAGATAAAGCCATTAYGTACACTAGTGATTATGGCATCACCACTTGTTTGTTTCTTTCTATAACCATGATTCCATAGGAACATAAAGAAGGACATTATGTCCATTTTTTTTTTTTATTTTTTTTTTTGCAGTCTTGCCTCTGTCTACCAAAGGAATTATTTCAATGCATCATTAGTCATCTTGAAATTAATTTAAAAGTTCTTCCGGGTGATTATAAGGGATTTCAGCACACCTATTTTATTTATTCTTTTCTCTGCTATTCTCATCTGACTAAAACATGAGCCATATTATCAGCTCTTCCCACCACCCTTGTTTTTAAAAGAAAGCCTTGTAAATTATGCTCTTTTTTATTCCCTACAAGAAACAGTTTTAACACAAGCACAAATGTCTTAGTTAGAGTCAACTTACAGTGTACATATACTAAGAAGAAAGGAAATAAAATAAACTTAAATTGAGTACAAAGTGAAATATCACAGAAAAAATCAAAATGTCAACATTTTCATTATATATGCTTATTTTTAGAGGTTTTATTCCATGTTAAAATTATGTTAAGACTAAAACCTGGCATATGAAATATGACATTTCAGTCTAGAAATAATTTTATCTCACATATATTGGTAATAGTTAATTTGTGGCATTTTGATAATATATGGTTGAATGAAAGGTGGCATTACAAGCTGGAATAATTTCAAGGATTTACATAAATGTTARCATAAAAAGTGTCTGCAAGAGGAATATCATATTTTTACATTCAGGTTTTATTAATGTGTTTTGGGGTTCATGTTTGGAACTCTGGTATCACTTTTTACTATCACTGTAATATCAATTGGTACTATTCTCAGCTTTAGTATGTGCCTACTGTGCCTTACAGTCAAGTTGTCATCGCAGTTAATTAATTATGTGTGTGCATGCATGCATTTTGTATGATGCTCTCACTTTAATTCGATTTTCTTTGCCAGTAATCTTGTATTTGACTTCTGTATTGCTGCAGAGAAACCAGGATATTAGAAAACCTTCTGGTGTGTTATGAACAGAGCCATCACGTCTCACAACATGAGCACGAGACTCAGACAAGTGGCGTTTGGTTTGCACCTTCTCACAGTGACACTTCTGCACCATATGTTTTTACAGCACTAAACTGATAATTTGTCATACTTTGTGATCCCACATGACAATCACAACTGCATGCCTTAGCTGYGATCTGTCAAACCATTATGCCTGTCACACAGGGGTCAGAAGAAGGAGAAATACCTTGCTGCTCTGCTTCAGCTARAGGGAAGAAGAAATGAGGTTAATGCAACATCTCAAAGGAACTCCACCATAGGGTAACATTACCCATCTCCAAGCTGGTACTATTACACCATTTCACCACTTGAATGTCTTCAAGAARAATTTTAGTACCCACAGAAACACATTTTATTTCCGTGAAATCTCTTAAAGCAAAATGCTCTTGCAGAGTCACTATGGGGCTTTGAAAGGAGTTTAAAATATTTTTGTTGAAATGTCACAGATGCTTCAATCTATTGATGGCTTGGCTGAAGCTGGAACATAAATAAGGAATTTAGCTTTCCACAGGATACTGAAAGTGCAGTTTGCTGTGCAAATTAATACAAGATTGCTAACATAGCTCCTCATCTATTGTTCACATTCCTTGGAGTACAGYAACCAAATATTTATGTTCAACATGGCAGACAGAATTTCAAGAATTTGTGCATTTCTCCACAAATAAACTCCAAAAAATCTACAGTGGTTTTGTTAGTCTAGCTGGTAATACTTTTGAAAATTCTTTTTACATACTTGTAAYTATTGACCAGTCCCTTAGGTATTGATATTTTCTGAATCTTAAACACCACAATAATCCTGTAAATAAGCACCTGGTTTGCTTATAAATTCTAAATTATAAATTATTGTGTGTTTATACAGTGCCTATCAGCATGAATCTCATGGGTATTATTGTAAGTTTGGTAACATATTAATAGAAATTCAATGAATTAATATTTCCTGCAAAGGGAAATAAAATTGATAACATGCACCAAACCTGACAGAGTTCAATAAGCATTTGGACAATACCCTCAGTCACTCCTGGGGATGGTGGTGTGCAGGGTAAAGAGCTGGACACCATAATCCCTGTGTGTCCCTTCCAGCTCTGTATATTCTGTGAATCTGTGGTTCTGTGAAGTAAAGAAATGGGAATTGTTCCTTTGAGTTTTAACTACAATGTAATATCCAGATATCCCAAGTGACAGACYCCAGACCTTCACAAAGACTTCTCTGTCTCCTTCAGACAGGGAAACACGCAGCATAAATAAATCTTTATGCCATCAATGAAAGGTAATTATAACTTCAGTGGCATCAACAACATTTGAGACTGAAACACCTGCATGCATTCGGTTTGTGATATATTAGCCATTTAGGGGAGAAGTATGAGATAGGTCACAATTAAGGTTGTGACTGCTTTGTTTCTTCTAACCTGATTTGCCCTTTGATTTTAGATTATCAAATGATTCATTTGACTAGCATAAACAATTAACTCCTAAATTGTTGTCTTTTCTTAAGCATTGATGTCTGACCTAAGATTAGATTYAATGATCTGAGAGACCCACAGTAGAACCTTGATTTCATAATAAAGGGAGCCTTCTGAGAGAGGGAAGGAAATAGCTAATTTATGTCATCTTTCAATAAGATTGAGGTGGTGAGAAAATCAAGGCAAAAATCTAAAATTTCCATTTTATTTCCACTTCTTATGCTTATACCATTAAAATGTATATCATTTATATCATATGTTCAATGACTGACTTTTTTTTCAAAATGAAAGCATAAATAATGAATTTCCAGAGGACTTGAAGGAAATACCTGCTGCTCTGCTTTGAACTGTTAATAGCTGTTAACTATTTAAAGGCTTTATTATGTATTCAATACCCACCTCAAATTCAGTTCTGCATACAATAAATCCATACAAATAAACAACCACGTCTTTCATTAACAAGTATGCAATAGCCTCACCTTTTTCTTTTTCTCAATACATAAATTCCTTGCATTCTCACATCTTATCTCAGCTTTGCCTGTATTATCCTACTTGTCACACATAGTCCTAACCTATATATTCCCTGAGATTTTCATAGCTTCCTTTTCCCCATTCCATATTTGTCTTTATTTATCTTCTCAATTGCAGAGCCACACCCCATCCCTCATCTCACATCAACTTGTTTGCTCACTATTTTCTTTGACATTTACCATCAGCAAACTTCACTGCTTTTCTTGCTTACATTGCAGCCTAACATCTTTAGCACTTTAGTTTTATCCCCTCATGTTCCCAAACCCTAGTTCTTTGCATGGTTTTATTATTCATTTTTGTTTTGACTCTTTGCTATCTTCTATTCAGGCAAGGAACATGGTGTAATCATGCATTCTGGCAGGTTATTGCCAGTCATTCCTAGACAGATGGGGTGAAAGTACTATTTTGTATTAATTTTCTTCCACCTGTAAAGACTACATTACCTATGTTGTCCATGACTGTAATGAAAGATTCAAAGCATCATAGAAACTGTGTGGGAAATATATTTCTAAATGCTAGAGAGTAAATTTCCCCCCAGAGGCAGTCTTTGAGAAACTTCATTGATTCAGRGAAAATGATGGAGAGTTTAGTGAGAAACTGCTTAGAAATTTCTCTCCAAAGATAACTGGAGTTTTACTATGATTAGTTCCAAAAAGAAGTAGATCAAGTCAAGGTAGCTGCAAGACTAGTTTTTACTGTACTCCAGAAAAATGAGAAAGACTCTTAAACAGAAAATAAATTTACTTACCCTTTTATGTATTAAGATTGGAGTCATATTAGACAAAGTGGTTTGAATCAAAGAGAAAGTTTAAATTAAAAATTGTTGCCTATTTAAAATTCTAGGATAACTTTTTAATAATGCAAGTCTTGTTCTTAATAAAAACAATTGTTTGTTTGATTCATAGCGCCCTTTTAAATAATTTATAAATTAAGGACTTTGAAAATAAAGGCATTTTTTACAAGGATTTTTTTTTTCAACTTGGCCTTCTGTAAATCTTATATTTTATGAGCACTTCCTGACTCAAGACAGTTGGGAAAATTCAGTTACTTGAAACCATTTCAGACAAAAATTTCCAAAAAAGATATTAATTCCCTTTGCAGGTTTTAAAAAATAATCCCTTTTGAACTATGGCAGTGGATTTTAATTAAGCTAGATTTAGGACTCCTGACAAGAGGAAGAAACACTATAAAGCTTTGTCTCTTGACCTTTAAAATAATAGTTAACTTCAGCTTAAACAGATGCTTTAAACAAGATTGGAATTAGGGGATACTGATAGTGCTGAAAAACAGTAGGAGATTGTATCTGACTTAAGCTGATTTGCCATAAAATTTGCTTTGTTGCTTGTCAATCCATCTAAACAAAGGTCTGTGAATAAGCTGGGTCTCTCAGACTGCCTCTGTTTCCCAGGTTCCGAACCACTGGCTTTGTCAGCTGCTTACTCGCAGTGGGACTGGAAACTGCCCAGGGRCCTTTCTGTCAATCTCTTAAATGTATAACAAGAATGTTTGGAAGTAGTTGAGCATGTCTTATTTTTACCTATTAGCTTTCACATGCACACGCARAATTTTCTTTCTGATATAGCTTTTGCTATCTTCTTATGTCTTTTGGAAGTCACCAGCAAAAATGGCACAGCAAGCTCCTGATATAAARGCTTGCATTCCAGCAGCCCAGGCAGCTGCTGTTTTCATGAAAGCTAATGGTTTATCTAAAATGGTATGAATTTATAGAAAGCAACAATTTAATGTTTGCAGATTAGCACAGTTTTTTTGGTTTTTTTTTGTTTTTTTGGTTTTTTTTTTTTTTTTCCCCCATTCTTAACCTCTGTGCATAAAAACAACAGCTATTTTGTCACAAACTCGTAGAGTGGTTTGGAGTATATTTTTTCTAGATCTCATATTCAAAAATAAAATTTTTGAATATGAGATCTAGAAAATAATTTCCAATAATGAGATCTCCTATAATATGAGATCTAGAAAATAAATAATTTCCTTCTTGTAAGATTTGCCATCAGTGACAGGGATGACATATTTGATTCTTCATCTGAAATCTCAAAAACATTTGCACAGATGCCGGTATATTTTCAGGAATACAATTTACTTATTCCATAACAGAATTAGTGTATTTGCCATGGTTTTATCATGCTGATGGCAATCACTGTTGAAATACAGGACATAGATTGTTAATTCCCACTAACTTTGCAGATTTTTCTTCTTCCTGTGCCATGTAGTATCTCATCGTTTTATAAGGCAATCTTTTAAAATTACATGTTTCCTATCATATGCTATTAAAGCCAATGCCAGGGGGCCTGTAATCTTGTTTCATCTCTAGATTCTACTAGAAATAAATAATAACGAGTAGCATTAAAAGGATATAATAGCTGATGTTATAATCACATGTGATTATAAAATCAGCTATGTAAACAGAAGAATAAAATAATATTTTAAATGTAAAAGCAAATTCTGTGTGTGAAGAAAGCAATCTAAAAGAAGAAATCATGTTCAAATACACTTTCATCTCCACATATAAGAAAAGAAAAAGATTTTTTTTTTTTCCTTATGTCCCTGATTTGAAGAACATAGTATTACCCTTTGTTCTCCAGTCTGGTCATATTGATTCTTTGGATCTGGGAAGTTATCACAAAATATTAGATACAAAAAGCCTGGTAAGGCATGAACTTGTACAGTGGAAAATGAGCTCCAAACCAGRTTCTAGGCTAAAAATTCATGTTGAAAAAAATAATTCTGAAAAATCTCTTCCCAATTCTCTTATACATTTCTGGAACCTGATAGAAGTTTGAAGAATGGACTGAACAATAGGAAAAAAAAAAAAAAAACCAAACCAAAAACCAAAGGTAAAATATCATGGGTTCTGAAGACCTTCTGTATTAGAACACAAAAAGATAATAACTTCTGTTACAAATCTACATATGCATAGACTGAGGAAGAAACAGAAAGTGCTCCCTGAGGAGATAAGTCAATGGAGAGCTGATAGGCAGCAAAAGCTGGAATCAATCACCCTCTGTAAGGCACATTTCCAATATTCAAAAATCTTAGGAAAAACAATTTAGCCATTGAAAATTATGTAATCCAAGACTGTTGAAAGGATCATAAAAAACCACCAAAAGCCAGAGAAAACACAGAGCTCCAAATATGAATCACTGAATAGAGAGTATTGGAACAAGGAAAAGAAACTAGATATCAAGGTAGAGCTATTATCACAGGAATACAATGATCTGAACAAATCCATAAAAATCACTTTCATTTTGCAAGAAGATGCTACATTGACTCCTGAGTTTCAGTGTCCTGCATAAAATCTTTTACAAGCAACAGTGAAGGCTCTTGCTCCTACTGAAAACCATTTTTAATGAGTCCTGAAATTTGAGTTTAGGTCAATTTCTCATGTTATTCATTAAATGCAGTAAAACGGACTGAAATTTAATTTGAATTTAGGGTTCATTAATGTTTCCTGTAGATACAATTTCTTTAACAAGCTGGTAAGTTACAGGGTGCAGGAGACTTGAAGAAATGTTACTATTGTGGCATATTTCCATAACTGCATTAAATCTTACAGTCATTTAGGTAACTTATCAGGTTATTGAAGTTGTGAATTGATAGAAAAAAATGCTTATGAACAAAGCAAACGAAACACAAACTCATATCCAGTTGTCTAGCAATAAACCATTTTTGTTTATGATAATTAAAAAAAATCAATGGTAACTGTGAGCATAGTTAATCTAACTTCACTTTCCTCTCACTAGAATTTAAATTAAAATTGTTGTTCATTTGCCTTTCAAACTGTATATCAAATTAAGGTGTCCAGTAAAAGAGCAAATTGATCAAACTCCCATCAGAATATCCTGGATTCTTGCCAACAGGCATGGAATAAACTAATRAGAACCAAATGGTAACTTTCAATAAGTATTTCAATCCCAAAAGTGTTTTGCAGGAGTAACAAATCTGATCCTCTTGAAGATAGTCATTAAGACAGTTTAGGAAAAAAAATTGGGAATTTTAAAGAAAATGCAGTGCATTTCATTCATCTCATTTGCCACTGGAGACAGAAAAAAAAAAAAAAAAAAAAACTTCCTTTTTTTCCCGGTCTCATCATACTCAATGTTACAAGTCTGCAAAAAGTTCAAGGTATTAATGGATTAAAAGGGCATTAAAAGGGCAATTAAGCCAGTTAGAGCACATTAAGACATTGCCATGGACCTAATGGAATTTTTTTCTCTTTCCTTCTATTTTTTCTTTTTTTTTTTTTTTTTTTTTTTTTTTTTTTTTTTTTTTTTTTTTTTTTTTTTTTTTTTTTTTTTTTTTTTTTTTTTTTTTTTTTTTTNTTTAGTTTTTTTCTTTTTCCTTTTTTCCCCCTGTTAATCTCAGCAGCTGATAATGTCCACAAACATTGACGGTTCAATTTGGTTGTCTAAACATCTCTGTCTGGTACTTGAAGGCTCCTGGGTGAGTCCCAAGGGTGTGGGASATAGGAACCAGAATTGTGTGCGGGTCCAGCCCTTCCACAGGGGCAGCTGGAGCCCAGGGCACACTGCCTGGGATGAAGCACAACACAGAAGTTTCTGTTTAGGCATCTGACTTAATGCCACCACTTTTCTCTCTGTTGATAAAGTTACTGTGAGAGGTTTTACCACAGAACTTCAGATGGAGTTATGGTTTACTGATTATCTGTCATCAGCCCCAATTTTATTTTGTCATTGGTGTACTCTGAGATTTTTCCAAAGGACAATTTTAGGGAATCTTGGTTTTGACATAAGTMGATCAATGATATATCATCAAAACTGTAATGTTTTTCTATCCTACTGAAAGATCAGGTGAACAAGACAGTCTAAAACAAAGTAATTTGGACATTAGGTATTGGTTATAGACCACCTTTGGACAAAATAGAATATCTCCTCTTAGAATTTTTCTGATTAACAGTGYAAAATCCAAAGCTGGAGCATAATCAAAAGGCCAGAGAAGGTATTCTAATGTTGAAAACTACCTTGACCGAAACATATTATTAATTTTGCATATTTTGGAGTAAAATTACAGTTATTTAAAGTAATCTGACTTTTTCCTCAAATGGACACCAACATTAAGAGGAAATGTATTTACGTTGTCTTTATTCATCCTTGTTTAGTCATTTGACACAATTCTTTCTGAGTAGCAGAATCTGYAAATTAACTGTGCAGAAATATTTAAACTAAAATATTTAAATCCAGTTGAGCAGAAAGAGGTATATGCACTAAAATACAGTTTTAAAAATTAAACATATCTATCAAGTTTTGCTTCAGAAGTCCAAAAATACAGCAGGAAATGAATGTAACTGTAGACAGTTCTGTTTGTCTAAAAGTCCTAATGACATGAAAAAATACAATGGATGCATTATTTAACCCCCTTCTTCTCCCAAAAAGATAAAACAACAAACACAAGAGTGTCTATAACTTAGTCACATTCTGTTAAAATACAAATCTGGTTGCATAGAAAATGAGACAGGCCAAATACCATCAATCCAATGACCTTTTCTAATGTACTGTACCTATGATCAGATTATGGTCTCAAAGGTGCACTTATGAGCATTACAAATGTTTCATTCAGTATTTGTTAGGATTTGTTCTTTTTTTTTTCTTTTTTTTTTCTTTTTATTTATTTTTTTTTAAGATCAGTCTTGTAGGCTTTTAAATGAAAAATAGTGTTGGAACTTGGGGAAAATATGTATTGGCAATATTTTGTTCAATTTCCTTGACAATGCTTGTTTCCATCTCAGAAGCATGAGAAAATGAGATGAGAAGACATTTTTAATAAGCTTTTGTCCTGCAGTCACTTGCTCAGTTATAATCAGTTAATATTTGCATTAATTGTATTATCATTTTATGTTATGTCAGTTTCTAAATATATTCCAGGAAAAAAAGAAAGATGTCCTTGACACTATTTATACTAATTCTCAAGTTAGTGACCACTTCAAAATAACATCATGTGATTGCTATTAAAATGAAGTTCAGAGTTTCAATAGACTGCTTGTGCCTGACAACTAATTTTTTTTGTGTCTCCCTTGGGTAGTTGCTAGAAACAATCCCCAATGTAGATTCATCCTGTGGCTGAAGTACAGAAAGGAAAAGCTGAAAAATGAGCGATGGGAGCAGCTTGCTGATGAAGTAGAATGAGGAGCTAGTAATGATATTGATGACATTACTAATTACTTAGCAGGCAGAATTTAAAATGAGAATTCATTTGTCATCATGATATCATCAATCAGCTTTCTATTGCCTTGGGTAATAGGTTTGTGCTTGCCTGGTRCAAGATAAACATTGCTTTATAACTCTGGTTTTTTTTGTTTGTACATATATACTTCTTAATTTTTACCTTTTAAAGTTTTACTCCTCTTTGTACTGAATTGTGGTTTTATAAGTGTCCTGTTACAAAGGTTGTGTATTTTAGGCTTAAATCAGATAATTGAAGACCACATAATCTCTGTCCCTCAAAACAAGCAAATGTTCAACAGATTTTTGTAAAAGGATCATACCCTAAAGTAACATCCATCCCTGATACAAAGAGAAGCTTATTCAAACTTTTTACTTAAAAAAATTCAGATAGAATTCTAGATTTTTTTAATKAAAAAAAWTACAAAAGTGTAATACAAAGTGATGCAAATTCCCATAATTGGGGAGAGAGGATCAAAAGTCAGAGTTTCTGAGTCCCTGAGTAAAAGTCTCTTTGGCACTGATTTAAGAAAATCAGTTTTTTCAAGGAATCCAATATTCCTAATCCTTCAGTCTGGGAAAAAGTATGACAGTCCCAAGAGCCTGGAAGCTGTACTATCTCCTCCAAACAGCTGAGATTCCTGGCTGATTCATTCTTTTGGAGAGGGAGCTGGCCAGACTTTACTGATGGTGCACTCCAAGATTTTCCTCTCTCCTGTCCAACTTGGCACCTCTGGCTTTTTCATCTGCTTTCTGGATCTTTGAATTCCCTTGGCTTTCATAGGGCCACTTTCCACTTTTGTGGGGAAATACTATGATCATTAGTGCTTTGCTGTGAAGTGAGTAAAGATAATACCTGTTTACTCACAAGAAAGCTGCTAATTATCCCCTTGGAAGCCACCAGAGCTGCCAATGACTTGCCCTACCAGCCCCGTGTCATGGCAGGGGGGATTAACCTGAGAGTTACCCAGGGTCCCAAATAAAAATGTGGTCATCTCATGGGTCTGCTGGCCAGATGTATTTGGCCAAGGAACTAGTATCTGAACCAGCAAGTATATTGTCTTTTAATATGCTTATGGTACTATAGTCTAGTAATAGATTCAGCTTAGAGTTGTCCTTTAACTCATTAAACCACCTAATAGATCATCTGACAGTTGGAAAGGTTTTCTGTGTGAGTGAATATTTAAGTGAATGCATTAATTTRAGCCTGTATTATTATGCCATCTCATTTGCATTGTTTTCTATCRTTTTGATTAATGTCTAGATTGTGTCTAACATGTAGAAGGGATGAGGGATAACATGAATAAAGCTGTAGCCTGTGGATGTTCTTACCATACTTGTTTCTACATATACTGAAAACAAAGGAAAAATGGAGTGGGAAAAAAAGTGTTTCTTTTGGCTTTCAGTCTTACAAAATTTAGATGATGAAAATTTATAGGATTTTCTCTATCATTTATACAAATTGGACTGAAGTAGGTTTTATTTAATTAAATATCACAATCAAGGAGAACATACCTTTTAGTCAAAAGCAGAGGAAAGCTTTACAATGTTCTTAGTATCAAGAAACATTTCCTTATTGAAGCAGATTCTGAAGAATTAAGGTATTTCAAATCAGTGAGTTTATAACTGGGATTTAGATTACATGCAKGTCATTAATTTCTTCAGAATCCTTTGAAATATATATGTAGCTTGCCATAGCATCTCCACAGAACTGAATTTCATTCTCTTTATCTACATTGTTTCGCATTAAATGATATTCATAGAAGCTGAATAATTTTTCACTTCTGTATAAGGATGTTGGTCATATTAAATAATAAAAAGTAAATATTACAAGAATGCAATAGTTTTAAAAAGTTTTATACTTACTAAGGATAAACCCCTAAGATAATTTTATATGTATTAGRTTGCAATACAAATAGAATTTTAAAGCACAGCATACCTCTGTTATATCAAATTCTTTTGAAAATGGAAGACATTTAGGTGGATTTTCTGTTTTTTCTAAAACAGGCTGACTCCTTAAACCAGTTACCCTGTGTAACATGCAGAGTATAATACTGTTTCTCCTCTGAAAATTTAACTTCAGGAAATTCTACAGAAAAAAAAAAAAAAAAAAAAAAAAAAAAAAAAAAAAAAAAAAAAAAAAAAAAAAAAAGCAGGATGGAATCCTAAATCTCATCCGAATCATACATGGAAATTTCATTCTCTTAACTCTCCCAGAGGAAAGAGATACCTCTTAAAATGACAAATGGATGATTGTAAATGAGAACTGCAGTTCTAGCTGTTTGAATATTGCATTACCAGCACATTGGCACAGACGTTCAGATTTTGATACACTAGGCCAACCCTCCTGTATGTCTGTTTCCATCTATTGCCATGATAAGCTCATTCAGAAAAAAGCTCATTTCTGAAAAAAAAAAAATGGGTGCTGTTTTCCCTGTTTATATGAGAGGAATGTGTCAATTCCATTAGAGGCAGGATTACATTTGTCATTAAATGCAGTCAGCTTAATCTGATAATTAGTTTCAAATAGATATGTGGTTTTGCAAATTTCTTTTTATTATTATTTGAACATTTTATTTTCTCTTCTGAAAATTACTTTCCTCAAAACCCTCAAAATGGCCTTCCCTTTGTGCAATAAAAGACTTGGAGCAAGAAAAATTTCATCTCTGCAGTTCAGGCTGCCAGTCTTGTCAGAGCCTTCTCTTGACATCAGCAGTCTACTACAAAAAAAATGGAGCTGAAAGAGACAATTCTATGACCAGTTTTTTATTTCTTTTCTTTTTAATCTAGGAGTATCGTCAGTCATGACACTGTGCTGGGAATAGCTTATTATTACTAAATTTGTTCTTATTTTTTAAGCAGAGGTGAGTGATTTTGCTCTTTGAAAGTACTAATTTGCTTTTCTCTGTGTCATTATTACTTCTTTTGGTTTTTCCTTGAATGCAAGAACCAGTATTCTCAAAAAGCTGTTGATTAATCTAATAACATTTAATGAGGTAAATAGTTGGCATGGAAAACAGAAGAAGCAGAGGCCTTTGATCTTTTCAAGTTAGACTGAATGATTGTGGAAATTTCTTTCTCAGTACAAGTAGGAAGGTTGCTTCGGCCTCTTAAATCTCTAATATTGTTAGTTAGTCAAAGACACCTCCTAAGCTTTTAACTTCAATTTAATTAAAATATATATTATAGCAAATGACTTTCATTATTCCAGCATCGGAGAATCTTATCAGGCTGTCATTATCTTATGTAAATGGTTTTGTTTTACATAACGGGCAGTAATTATAGTAGAGTCCATTAAAAACATACCTTTCTGAATTAGTGATAGGTAAAGAAGGAAGGTTTTTAATAAATATTGCAATTCAACCTTTCTAGAATGGAGATTTTTTCCAGCTGGAAATCCTATTCATTCTATTTGCTTTTTGAGTTGGTTTCAGTTTTTGGGTTTTGGGGATTTTTGGTTTTTTTTTTTTCCTTTTTTTTTTAAGAAAATATATGATAGATATTAATTTTAAAGTATACTTTATTTCCATTCTTTGCTGGAAAGCAGGAAGATTTCAAAATTAAGGTCAGTATGGAAAAAAATCTCTGAAGCAAATGTTTTGTCCTGAGAAATTTTCAATAGATGTTAAGATATTTTTAATTACTAAGTATCATGCAATGGGCTAATCACAATAGATATTTTTATTTTCTATTCTACATGACAGATATTTATTTCAGTGTAGCCTTCTTTGAAAATATTCTTTTTCCCAAAAAATTCTTCATTTATATCTTCACTTTCAGCTTTGTGACTTTCTATGATTCCCATGGAAAATTTGACAATAAGTTTTCTGTCAATCTGCTCTTGCCATTATTTATGGATGCAACTGCTGATCATTATAATCTCATAATTTCTTCAAGGATATATAGACACATTGAGGAATACTTCTTCTGAATCCAGGTTTTGCCTGGATTGTAAATTACTCACCTACAGGACAATCATTTTTACATTCCCTGACAACATAATGGAGTCTTTATTTTCTGTAAGTGTTGTACACAGTAATATTAAAAATTAGCATGAAGATAATATTTTTGCTTCTGTTTTTTTTTTTTTTTTTTTTTTTTTTTTTTTTTTTTTTTTTTTTT
>NW_026623558.1:299984-303665 GCF_030028575.1 Malurus melanocephalus
TACAGACTAAGGAAGAAATCTCTTATCTCAGGACTTAATTCTAAATATTGACTTTACTGATGTTGAGAGCACTGATATTTATAGAATATTAAGAGACCTAAATGAGTACTGGGATATTTTGAAGCAGAGTTGAGGATGTTGCTGTATCATTCCTATCAGCTCTAGGGGGCGGGGGGGAATACAATCTACTCTGCTTTGAAAATACTCAGCAAGTACATTTAAAAACCTGCCTTCTACTGTTCCATACTCATTTTGCTAAAATGGAATATACCCAGAAGAGAMTTTTCTAGTTGTTCCCAGAGCTCTTTGATGGGAGCAATCTACTTCCCATTAGACCTAGTAGTGTGTGCCTGTGCTGCAGTCCCACACTGGTCTATCTTTTYACTGCCTTCTTTTCTCTCTTTAGGCATTAAAGTAATTCTGGCTTCCTTACACAGCCCTTATGACTCTTTACCTGTCTCACCTATGACAACTGTATGATCTTGTGGTGAAATACCYCCTTTGATATGTGAGATAGGGCAAAGAGGGCAATAAAGAGTGCAAAGTGACAGCTTTTCTTGCCCTGTTCCCAGCTTTTATTTCAAAGAGAATGTAAATCACTCTTTCACACAGAGATCACAAGAAATATTGATTATTTCAGCAGCTCAGGCTGTCATCAAGAAGACACAGCTGCCTGGAAGATACGTGGATCCCAAAGATTCTTAAGAGCTTTGACCATATTTGAATCTTAAAATATATCACACCTTTTAGATGGTTCCTATAACCACCTATTTCTGGAAATCACTGCTTCAGTCATTGTTAAAAATAATTAACTATTAAGTCAATTCAAACTCAAGTCACTAATTAAAGACTTCTAATTAATTCCCTTAGTGAAAAATAGACTTCTACCCAACTAGTCAACATTATCAGCCTATGAGGAAATTATAAACAATCTGAGAACAGCTCATGGGTGTGTGTTCCCAAAGCATGCTCCTTTCACCAGTACCTGAGCTGCAATGCTGACCTTTCCCTGTATGTTTAAGGAGAACCTGGTCCATCCTTGCAATTTTCAAACCTCTTCAGTTTATAGATATAAAACKATTCCCTGTCTAGATGGAGATCCTTGATTAGAAATTTTAAGCCTGATGGTAAACTTGGGGTTTTGCCCTTATCTTTCAATACTTCTTAACAGTAGTCCACTGCTACATGCCTAGGAAGTGAACCAGGACAGTGATTGGACCTCAGCCATCAATATGAAATATTGCTTATTTCTGCCAACCAGCAGTTTTTCAAATAATCTCCAGGCAGGATTTAGGGTCCAGGACATCTCAGCAACTATCTCTAGACAGCAGTTTGCATGTAGTCTCCTTGTTCTGGAGATTAAGAAATGTTATTAGCACAGACACATGCCACTCTGTGCCAGCTGGCCCAGTAGTCAGAAATGTTCCCAGACGTATTTAATCTATTTGCATGGGTTAAAAATTTGAAGACCTTGTATTGTAATAATTTATTGTAGCATAGCCTGCTTGCTGACTAATTTTTTCCTTTTTTTTTACCCTGCTCATGGTTTTATGTGACTAAGTGTTTAGATGTTTTAATCTTTTGTTTCTTACTGTGGTTATTGTTGTTCTTTCCTCATCATTATAGTGAATTCAAAAGTTGAAAACATAGATGTATTCAGACCCATATGTGTTATAACCTAATATGAGAAAATATGAGGTTCTTCAAGTCTTACAATAAATAATTTTATCTTAAATATATGAACTGATAATTTTAAATATTTATCAAAAATCCATCTTAAGAAACAGTCAAAAATTGTTTCCATGTATTTTATTCTCAAAAAGAAAGAGGCTTTTTAAAGAGAGGTGCCTTCATTTTCCTCAGCATACATGGAAAAGGCTTGCCCTTGTTATAGAATACCAGTTATCAGGAATGCTCTAAATTGTGTTGGTTTGATTAAAGAAGGCATTTCTGAGTCTTTCTACAGCAACAACTACACTTGTTAGAAGAGCAGAAATAATGTCCAATTCCAAGTGCAGCAAACCTATTCCAGCTCTTCTTTGAACTGCAACAGGTGGAAAGTATGTTTTTATTTAATAYTTGCTAACTTAAGTGTTCCCTGCATGTGAACCCCAACTCACTTCATCAATAAGCAAAATGAGCAGCAGTGCATATCTGACTAAAGAATGGTTAGAGTTCTCKATCTCTCTTTGTATTTGGGTTTTTWAAAAAATATATATGGAAGAGACCTATATTACCTATAGACCCAAAGTTTGCTGAAGTAGTCAAAATATCTGATAAAAATTCAGAATTCTAACTCAAAAACCTGTGCTGATATAAGTGATATGTTTATTTTGTTCTCTCATTAAGAGAACAACTCAACTAGACACTCCTGAATTACTTGACGGATTACTTGTATTTCTTTCAAAGTTATTTCTGAACCTTTTTGATSTCTACTTTAATCTTGAGTACATCAAACGAAAACTTAACTAGGAAGGCTTTCATTCAGCTGGGTGAAAAAGAGACATGGGACAAGARCAAAAGTATGAGTAAGTCAGATACATTCCATTTACCTTCTGGATGATAACTACATTGGATTAAATTGCATTTACAGACAATTCTAGCATATATCTTAACACTAAGAATTGTTATATGTTTTGTTATATATCTTTGTTTTGTATGGAGTTACAGTTGAATTATAGAACATGAGATATTGCACTAAGAACATTAATTTATAATATTCAGGAAAAATAACAATGTCTTATTACTCAAACACCCAAGATAAACAATAAATTAAGTACAATTAAAGACTCTCATCATAATTATTATCACATTTCTGGACATAAGAATAAATGGACCAAGAATTTTTCAACATAATAGAATGTGTTGCCCTTAAAAAATTAAAATGTGGTTATGTTACAAAATGAAGGAATAGTTTTATCTCCTAAAAAAAAAAAAAAAAATTGATTATCTGATAAAGAAGCTTGGATATTTCCACCTCAAATCGCCAACTTTGTAATTGGATTTTTTTATATATATATGAGCACAGCATATGTGTCAACATTCAGTTTTCTGTTCTGTGGGAAAGTGATCATAACCTCGTGGTTCAGATTATTCCAAGGCAAAACTTGCTTAGTCTACTTTATGGCTCTTTTAAATTTCAGCATCTCTGAACAAGACTCCAGTTTACAACTTGTGCTGGATAATAGCTTCTATACTAGGAACTATAAATTTATGCAGATTGATACAATTCTCATGCAATGAACAGATTATGCCACCCTAGAATACTCCACTAGTTTTTACCTAAATAAGTAATCTAGAATAAAAACCCCCAGATTTTGAAGAGTTATGCTTCAAACTTGATGCCTCACATATTGACTGCATTGCTTACCTGTCTTTTTCTGACATATTATTACTCAATTAGTTTTCATTTTAAAGAAAATTTCATTTCATATGAACATTATCTATAAATTATTATGAAATTCTCAAAGAAAGGAAGACTAGAAAGAAGGCAAATAGATGACTAACATTCTGTTTAACTGTGAAAATCACTATCAAACACAAAGATTTTGTATTTTTTGCATAGGAATTTTAATTGTAATAACATGAACACAAAATATTGAGAGCTTTAGGATCTATTCCAAAAACTTTCCTCAGTGAATGCCAGTGCACAACAGTTCTTTTTCTGGGAGAAAAAATAAA
>NW_026623558.1:303821-305393 GCF_030028575.1 Malurus melanocephalus
AAAAAAAAAGAGAGAGAAATAGAAATATTTTAGTTTGTTTAAGCACTTCCTTTGAGGCAACCATTGACTCTGTCAGAGTAGGATATTTTCTTATTGATGCTATCTCTAAAATAGCTATTTGGACTACTTTTATATTTGTGTCCCATTTTCTATAAAATATTTCTGGTCTGTTCAGAAATTSTTCTTTGCAAGCATCCTGTAAAACAAATTAAGGTACCCTTTTTCATCTTGGCCCCGTATGGTGTTTCTTGTAAATGGAGAAGTAGAACATCAAATGTACTTCCATAACCATCTCAAACTGATTGCTGTGGACCATGTTCTACCTAGAAGCTGCAAATTGAGGTAAAAGAGAGAGCTTCTCTTCTTTCTTCAATCAGTGTGAAAAATGGCCAYAAATAAAATGAAAACATTTTATTAATTAATTCTGTTCCTGTTTCCTGAACTTTGCAGCACAGGGAATTTTACTGTTTCRTACACACGATGATGAAAGACAACTTCACAGCATCCCTTTTTCTATCCTGGCACTGAGTGTCAGGGCAAGCCAGCCATGAAATAGGCAGTGAGTTCTAATATTCCTGGAGGGACTGATCTGTACAACCTTCTTCAAGACTCCAAAAGGAATTTTTGAAGGACTGCCTGCCACTGGACTCTGGAAAAAAAATCTCTTTTTTCATACCTGGTAGCAAAGAAGTTATGTTCCTACCTTTAATAAAAGTGTTTATTACTCTTTCTCCTTTCCAAATGCCTAAATAGACTAGATATTGATCTTATCTTCTGAAATATGAATATAATTAMGAATATGCATATTCAGGAAATAGTTGTGAATATGGATAGACACACTAGCAGACAGRTAAAATTAAGCCCAGGGTAGACAAAGAACTGAAAGTTGAAACAACCTAGGGAAGATCAAGAAGTTCAAGGAATTAAGGGGAAAAATTGAAGAAATCACAGAATCACAGGATCAGTCAGGTTGGAAARGACCTCATCAAGTCTAGCCTGTGATCTAATAGCACCTTGTCAACCAGGCCATGGCACTGAGTGGCACATTCAGCCTTTCCTTAAACAACTCCACGGATGATGACTCCACCACCTCCCTGGGCAGCCCATTCCAATGYCCAGTGACCTTTTCTGTGAAGAAATTCTTCCTAATGATCAGCCTAAATGTCCCTCAGTGCTGTGTCCTCTTCCCCTGTCAATGGTTGTCCAGGAGAATTGACCAACCTCTACCTCTCTGTGACCTCCTTCCTGGAAGTCCTAGAGAGCCATAAGGTCAYCCCTGAGTTCCCTCTTCTCCAGATTAAACACCCCCAGCTCCCTCATCCACTTCTAGAAGATTTGTGTTACAGACCCTACACCAGCTTTGTTGCCCTTCTCTGGAGAAAAACATGGATAAAGAGAAATGAACTTTAAATTTACAGAGGGATGTGAACAAAGTTGAGAAACGGACACACAGGAGCCTCATAAGTTTCAACCCAACCAAGCACAAACTACTGCACTTGATTCAGCAAATCTTCCAATCCAAACTACTCTATGATTCTATGCTTCTCTATTTTTTATTATATACATCAATGT
>NW_026623558.1:306248-312105 GCF_030028575.1 Malurus melanocephalus
ATCAATGTAAATTCCCCAAGACACAGATTCATGAAAATAGGAGATTGATACTACAAGTACATTCAAACAACCAGCACACATGCATACATGTGTTAAATTTGTGTAAGTTATAATAATTTTTTTTTTTAATCTGAATTTACTCATTCAATTGTTCTGAGCGGGTTATCTATCTTAATTAAATCAATTTAATCTCTATAGTATTTCTAAAGGACAGATAGAGAAATATGATTGATCTAGCATTCACACTGAGCTGAAATKACCATCTTCTGTATAGATCTTCAAAATAAGCATTTACCAGGGAATAATCACAATTTTTAAGCAGTGGAACAAATTCTGTGATGCATCTCATGTTGGTTAGGCTCTTCCATTAGAAACAACGTATGTCTGACCCTGCTATTATTACATTTTTCCAGCTTTTTTTTTCTGAATGACAGCATTTAACTTCAAGGGAAAACAACATCCCCTCTCACTGTACACAAATGCAGCAGCTTTTGTCAGTACTAGGTCATCTGCAAGCTCACTTTTTCTCCTGCTGTTGATGCTAAATAAGTGCAGGGGCTCTGAGATAGATTGGTGGTATCACCGCTAGCAATTGCAACCAAACCCTCCTGGGTCCAAACTTATGGCAGTACMTCCCAGTCTTCCTGGAAAACATTTGCAAATGTTTTCACCTTGACCAAACAAGTCAAACTCATAATCTCAGTGTGTTTCTTGCTCGTGGAGTGCACTGTCTAACTACAAGGAGTGGGAATTGTCTCCATTTCAGACCTTTCTTGTTTTTTCAGCCTTCACATCTGCCACTTCTTTTGTATCATATGCCAAATATGACACGGGGAATAGGGTGAAATCCTAGGGCAATTTCATCTAACAAAGTTCTTGCAATCTTTGATGAAAGAGAAAACAAGTAAAGTCAACTTTCAAACTGTGTATTCTTTTACAACATAATTTTAATGACCAGGATAGAAAGGGAAATCACAAGATGGAGGTTCAAACAAGTATGTGGCGGATAAAGTACAAATTGGTGTCAGTAATAAAATTTGTAATGAATCACTGCATTTGATTCCAATACCAGCTGTTATAATTTATGCACATAACTAATCCCTAGATTATATCAGGACTTTGATGAAATATTAAATCTAAAAAGGTATCAACTGAAACACAAAAGAAAAGATCCTTGTTCCCAAAAGAACTACAGCAAACAATTTCAGCCAGAAGCCCGTGATCATAAAATTTAGTAGTGTAAGCAGCAAAAACCTTAATGTTAGAGCATGTTTAAAACAAATTAGGGAGCTAGAGGTGTAGGAAAAAAAGTCTCAAAGAAGAAATATGGCTGAATAGAAGAAAAATGGCTGAATAGAACCAGCCATTTGTCTCATATGGATTTTAGTTTCTCATTTTCTTCTTCTGCTTAACAAGAAAACAAAATGAAGATATCTCAGTTATACCCTTTTGTTTTTTCCAGAGTTGTTAAGAACGTTTAAATATTAACATTTTATTTAGCCTTTAATATTCAAGCTGAGAAGACTAAAGGGTGAAAGCAACATACTTAATACATCCTATAGCAGTATCACTGAAAACAGCAAAAGAAGTAAAAATTTGGCATACTGCAGGGTTTTCCCAGATACTTTTGTTAAAGACAACCACTCTCCTGGTCTTCCAAACTGYCTAAACTTGAAAAAAAGCCAAGAGATGAATTATGGTAATGTTGAATCATATTTCAAATCTCTGTATCTATTGTGCTTATTTCAAACTCAGGACAGGGACTACTTTAGAACTTAGCAATTTGCTAAATGGAGGTCCCTATTTTCTTGTCTTTTTTTTTTTTTTTTTTTTTTTTTTTTTTTTTTTTTTTTTTTTTTTTTTTTTTTTTTTTTTTTTTTTTTTTTTTTTNCACTGAATTCAGGGTTTTTTCTGGGGTTGTAGGAAGACTGGAAACCAACCCATACTGACTTTCAGTGGTATGGGGGTATGGAACTCCCAGAAGGGCTTATGAAATGTCATTCTTAATTGATATTGAAATAAGCTTATATTATTCTACATTGAAATTGAGATTATTTCATAGGATTGCCATAGAAAATTATTTGAATTACACAGTGATGCGTGTTAATTTTTCCATATCACCACCCAATAAATTCTGCAATTAACCCATATCATTGCTCTAATATTGTGTACTTTGGGGAAATGTTTTCAATTACAAACTCAACACTAGGAGTGGAGAATCAGAAGGGATGCCTAAAATTGGATTTACTTTGCTTGTTTTCCCTTAAGGTTAAAATAGGCTTTTGAAAATAAGGCATTTTTTTCTTTATGGCTTCTTTTCTTATGTGTTTTTTCTCTCCTTCCAGTGGAATGGATGAATTGCACAGGATGCACAGGAATCAAAGAATATTTTTGCATTTATTAAAGTGAGAGGTGAAATTTAGAATAGACATAAATGGGTGGTAACTAATTTAACCATCATCATAAATTGAACAAAGACTTTTTTTTCTAGTCCATTTAATTTTTGGCAAGGATCTTAAAGTGAATAATTTTGACTAGAAAATAAAGAAACACCACAGACAATGGCAACAACTAACAAACAATATTTAATCTCTAAAATGTGTGTTAATTTACATTTGTAAATAAACACAGTTAAATATAAGGTGCTTATCGAAACTAGGCTGTCAACTGAACTTTCTCTCTAGAGAGAAAAAGAGAATATGTTTTCTCTTCTAAAGAACTTGCCACATGAGAGAACAAGTGCAGACATATTTATATAGTTTTGCCAGAGGGACAGATTAGGTGTTTATGACTTCAGTTCATTTGCTTTGGTGTGGTTTTGTTCTCGGTTTTTTTTTTGGTTTTTTTTTTGTTTTGTTTTGTTTTTGTTTTTGTTTTTGTTTTTTTTTATTCTTTGTTTTGTTTTTACAGCTGTTTATACAGTGTTATTGGCACTGACCCAGAAACTATTGTTCAAAGTCTGCATTTTGCTTCAGTGTGTTTCCTCACGCTAGCCTGGGGTTGGTTTTATACAAAATTAGAATTGAGGTCCTCAATATGCTTTTATAGTCTTGGTTCAGCTTTTCCTCTCACAATCTATTACATGTCCTCGCATTGAAGGATGCAAGGAGATRTCATTGATTGCAAAGGGCTAAAACAGATGCCCTAGGTTTGGAAAGCATGGCTCCAGAAATTCTGTCAGCTGGCTCTGGAGTGATTGTGACAGCTTCATTCAGACTCAYTGCTAGAGCAGCCATCAATGGGATCCTTTGCACTCTGAGCACCAGAGCAGAGGAGCTGTGCAGAATCTTAAAGCAGTCCTATACAATGTTCCCATACTGTGGCTGCTCTGGATTTAGGGAATTCCCAGGACACAATACCTTGGCAGCACAATAATCTTCATTACTCTTCAATATACTTATAATGATGGCTATTAAAAATTTAATTATACTTTAGAGAAGACTATCCAGACCATTAAAATAATAAATGATTTCTGGCATTCAACAAGCTTGGACAATAATCACTAGTTTTATGAAACAGAAATATGTTTCTTTGCCAAAATGATGTGAGAATCTTTGGGAAAAAAGTCTCAAGATCTAGTTCTTGGATACAGAATTCCTCATTAGTCAGGAAATTATGTCAAGTTTGCAGGAAAAGCTGTTAAGTTTCAGGATCAAGTCCAATCTCCTTTCACATTTATGTAGCCTCCAACATGGAAAAAGTGAACTGTTTACAGAATAACAGTTATATCTGTTGTCTTAAGCAATAGTTTTGTTGAGCGTTGGAGATTCTGTGAGAGAAATTAAAGCATCTGCCTTCACTGTCTTCACAGAGCAAGGTGTCTATCTGAGAACGAAATATGATGTGATGACAAGATTTTTAAGAGTTTGAAGTTAGAACTTTGCAGTACCAAGGGCTCAGGTACCTATGGTGTGAGACCTTTTTAGCTAGAATTTAATTTATAAAAAAAAGTATTCTGTTTTCTGTAAAGGTCATCCTGGTCCTTGCATGCTAATTTTTATCATGTGTATTTTTATATCTCTGAGTCCAGAAATACTTCACAGAAAAATGAACCTGAAGGAAGAACATGTGCTATTAAATCTAATTTGAGAAACATTCTAACAATAGGAAGTCAAAGTCTTTAATCTGAGATACTGTTAATTGATTTAGATATATTATGAAAATCCAAATTGCCATACAGTGTTACCTCCATGTTACTTGTGATGGAGGGCTTTTAATTATTAACAAAATTGTCACAGGTTAAGAAACTATAAATGCCAACCCATATAAATGGTTAATATCAGCTGGGGATAATTTCAATTTGTTTAGCAAATATGAGAACGGTGAATAAAAAACTAAACTCTACAAATCTTTCAAAATGTATTTGAAAATGTTSCAAATAATTATCTCTTTAATAATATCAATAATGTCACTATAATTTTTGTTTTCTGGTAAATGAAAAATAGATGTCAATGCTTATTCCTGTTCACTGCAGGCTTTAATTGCTTTCCTTTCTTGTTATTTGCATTGCTATGAAAAATCCAATGACCTTTATRTTACATTAGAATATCAGAAAAAAAATGGACATACATTTCTGTCTTGAGATGAAAAATGTTATTTGTTTTTCATGTTTCAGTCCACTGTTGGGAATTAAATCCCACATGGATGTATTTTAAACTAAGATCCCAAAAGGAAACATACTTATTTCTTCTCTCTCTATAGGCATGCAGATGAGTCAGAAAAATTAGTATTCATGATCATGCATAAAAACACTTCAGGTTTTTAGTCCTCCTTTTTAGCCCCTTGAAATTTTATATAAAGTAATCTTGATCCATTTTTTTAGCACTTCCTTAGGAACATATTTCAAGTTTAAATGACCTTGTATTTTTTTTCTCCTTTTTATTTTGCATTTTGTGTTAAAATTATGATCTACTCATTGGTGTTCTAGCAGGAAGAAGCAGAGAGGGTTTTTTTTTTCCTTTTAAAATTATTTATTTTAAATATAAAAAATCATTAATAAACAGTGAGCTGTTGTCTAGCCCAGTGTTGAGTTTAGGAATATGGGCAGTGACAAGAAACTGAAGTGAAAAATCATGAAGGAGTTAAAAATTTGTGTTCCAGCGTAAAAATCTTGGTTTCTGTTAAACATCAGGTGCTTTAAAARCCCTTTAATGCTTAAGTTATTATCAGTGAGTTTAGCTTATATATCTAATTTTTTTAGCCTTTCCCAGTACACAGCGACATTCTCCCCTGCAGTATGTAGGAAGCTWTCTGAATTAATGCTTCTGCAGTTTACAAAACCTCTTGTGCTACATAATTTTGCTGGATGGAAAAAGATGGAATTAGATCTCTTTTGGCAGCCTCAGTGCAASCACTCACATATGAGCTGTCCTGCTGTTCTCTCTCTGAAAAGCCATTGTGTCKCTATCATTGTAGACTTCAATCTTGGCAAAACTRCATTGCCACAGTGTGATTTCCACGRGCTTTATTTTAAACAGAATTATTTATGCTATTCTTACAGAATCTAAATCATCATGAGAGCCTCCAGAGTGAAGGTTAATTCTGTTGCCAGCAGCTGTAGCTTTGCCCTCTGAAGTTGAATCTGGTGGTGGCAGCAATTACCGGCCATTCCTGTTTCAATAAATTTGTGTTTTCTCTTGGATCAAATATGTCAGGCTTTTAATTCTGTATAATCATTGATTGCATGAAGTGCCAGACCATCTTGTTTCATCATCATTCACATCTGGTGCTATTTTCCAGTCACACAGGTAAAATGCATTGACCWAGAACGTGCTGTTTTAACCTCGGCGCCCTTATTGTGGAAGAATGCCAAATGAGTCTGAAACACTATTCCCAAACACTTGTAATCTCAAGAGAT